>NW_027097165.1:0-83516 GCF_019320115.1 Miscanthus floridulus | reverse complement strand
ACTACAACGACCACAAGGTTGCTGCGCCTTAGCAACAGGTACACCGGCTCCGATTGTGATGTTCTTGCCGTGCCAAGAACACCAAGAACCTGCAAGCAACCGAGAACAAGCAAGAACAAGATGAACAAGCAAATAACTCACGGATTTAAGCCAAAGACTGAATCTGAATCACAAGTTGGGGTCTTAAAACAAGCAAATCGGGTGGTCTAGCCGACACACGCGTTTACAAGGAAGAAGCAGCAGCTATCTTGCATCTAAACAAAACCCACCCTCATTCTGATGGCTGATGGCTCTATTTATAAGGAGGAGAGCACAAGGGGGAGTGGGAAACCCTAATCTGGGCATCCCTCAAAGGGTTGTAGTTAGTACAAGGCCCAGGCCCAAGCTGTAGGTCTCTGCGTCCTTTGGCTTGCTGCACATAGCTTTGGTAGATTCTGATAGTGGGGTTGGACCCATGTGAAAGAGGACGACGCGCTCTTTCCAACAAGTCAAAAACCAGCTTCATTGGATCTCGTATCAAGGAGTTATGGTACTTTTGATGGAGTGTCCCCTGCTATCTCGAGATGAGCTGCGCGCCCCATTAATGATGATTCCCACTTGTTCGACTGCTCCATCCTCATCATGGGGTCTAAACATGAGGCAATGGAGTCTTGACCAACATTCCTAAGAATAAGACAATCATCACCATGATTTAGTAGCATCCAATTCTGAGACGAGTTTGTATGAACAGCGAGGAACGACTTTACCTGATAATTAAGTTGTCGTGCTCGAGCTCTTGTCATCGGACCTTGTTGTGCAGCAGGTGTGGTTGTATCAATGGAAGGGATGTCCTCATCATCCTCCCCTTCTTGCATTTGAGTCGTCCTCGACTCTAGTTCATCCTCTTCTCCCAAATATGGCTTCAAATCTGCAATGTTAAATGTGGGGCTAACCCCAAAAGCTGCAGGTAGCTCAAGTTTGTACGCATTATCATTAATCCTTTCTAACACTTTAAAAGGACCATCGGCTCTAGGCAGCAACTTAGACTTTCGCAAATCAGGGAACCTATCTTTTCTCAAATGGAGCCAAACTAGATCACCAGGTTCAAAAATGACATGTTTCTTCCCTTTGCTACCAGCTAGTTTATACTTTGCATTCATGCACTCTATTTTCTCTTTAGTGGTTTCATGCAATTTTAAGATCAGTTCAGCACGTTGTTTAGCATCAAAGTTCACTCGCTCCGAGGTCGGAAGAGGTAACAAATCAATAGGAGCACGTGGCACAAACCCATAAACTATCTCAAAAGGGCTTTTCTTAGTGGTAGAATGCTGTGAACGATTATAAGCAAACTCAACATGAGGCAAGCACTCTTCCCACATTTTTATGTTCTTTTTCAAAACAGCCCTAAGCAATGTAGATAAGGTTCTATTGACAACCTCAGTTTGTCCATCAGTTCGGGGATGACAAGTAGTGGAAAATAAAAGCTTAGTCCGTAGCTTAGCCCACAAAGTTCTCCAAAAATGACTAAGAAATTTTGCATCCCAATCAGAAACAATGGTGTTAGGCACACCGTGCAATCGAACAATCTCACGAAAGAACAAATCAGCAACATGTGTAGCATCATCGCTCTTATGACATGGTATGAAATGTGCCATTTTAGAAAATCTGTCCACAACAACAAACACACTATCCCTTCCCTTCTTTGTTCTAAGCAGTCCTAAAACAAAGTCCATTGAAATATCTTCCCATGGTGCACTTGGAACAGGAAGAGGCATGTATAAACCATGAGGATTAAGGCGTGACTTAGCTTTCTGGCATGTTGTGCAGCGAGCAACGAACCTCTCCACGTCTCTCCTCATCTTGGGCCAAAAGAAATGACTAGCAAGGATGTCCTCTGTCTTTTTCACACCAAAATGTCCCATGAGTCCTCCTCCATGCGCTTCCTGCAACAATAACAAACGCACGGAGCTAGCTAGAATGCATAGCTTGTTGGCTCTAAAGACAAACCCGTCGGTGAGGACAAATCTGTTCCATGTTTTCCCCTCTTGGCAATTCAGCAATACATCTTTGAAATCATTGTCATGTGCATATTGTTCCTTAATAGTTTCCAAACCAAAGATTTTAAAGTCAAGTTGTGAAAGCATGGTGTAACGTCTAGACAAAGCATCAGCAATTATATTTTCCTTCCCCTTTTTGTGTTTGATGACATAAGTAAAGGACTTGATGAATTCAACCCACTTGGCATGTCTACGGTTCAGTTTTGCTTGACTATGGATGTGTTTCAATGATTCATGATCAGAATGTATGACAAACTCTTTGGGCCACAAATAATGCTGCCATGTTTCCAAAGTCCAAACTAGAGCAAGCAATTCCTTATCATAAGTAGAATAGTTCAAACTAGGGCCACTCAACTTTTCACTGAAATACGCCACAGGTTTTCCCTCTTGTAACAGCACACCACCCAACCCAATTCCACTAGCATCACATTCAAGCTCAAAGGTTTTGTTGAAATCAGGAAGTTGGAGTAAAGGTGCATGAGTTAACTTATCTTTGAGCGTGTTGAAAGCATCCTATTGGGCTGTAGCCCAAGTGAAGGTTGCACCCTTCTTGGTGAGTTCATGTAGTGGGGCTGCAATGGTGCTGAAGTCCTTCACAAATCGACGGTAGAAACCAGCAAGTCCTAGAAAACTCCGCACTTGTGTGACCGTGCAGGGAACAGGCCAGCTATGTATGGCCTCAACCTTGGCTTGATCAACTTCGATTCCCTGCGGTGTCACAACATATCCAAGAAAAGAGACTCGATCTGTGCAAAAGGTGCACTTCTCAAGATTGCTCAACAAGTGTGCATCCTGAAGAGCATTGAAAACGGCACGCAAATGATCAAGATGTTCCTCTAATGATCTACTATATATCAAGATGTCATCAAAGTATACCACTACAAATCTGCCAATAAAAGAACGTAAAACCTCGTTCATTAATCTCATGAAAGTGCTGGGTGCATTAGTCAATCCAAAGGGCATGACAAGCCATTCATATAAACCAAACTTAGTTTTAAACATTGTTTTCCATTCATCTCCTAGCTTCATACGAATCTGGTGGTAACCACTACGCAAATCAATTTTAGAGAACATAATTGAGCCACTCAATTCATTAAGCATATCATCTAACCTTGGAATAGGATGACGATATCTGATTGTGATGTTGTTTATCGCTCTACAATCAACACACATGCGCCATGATCCATCCTTCTTAGGAACTAAAAGCACGGGAACGGCACAAGGGCTAAGAGACTCACGCACATAACCTTTGTTGAGCAATTCTTGTACTTGTCTCTGAATCTCTTTTGTCTCGTCCGGGTTGGTCCTATACGGCGCACGATTAGGCAAGGAAGCCCCAGGGATGAGGTCAATCTGGTGTTCAATCCCTCGAATTGGTGGCAGCCCCGGTGGTACCTCCTTTGGAAAAACATCGGCATACTCCTACAAAAGATTAGTGACAGCAGGAGGCAAAGAAATAGATGTATCTTCGAGTGAAAATAAAGTTTCTTTGCAAACCAAAGCATAGCAAATAGTAGTACTAGCATCAATCTCATCCAAATCAGATTTGGTGGCAAAGTAACAAGAGCCTTTCAGCTTGATCTCATTTTTATTATGATGAACAGATTTGCTAGACTTCTTCTTATGTTTCTCAAGTTCATTAGCGACAATCTGATTTTCACTAGCAACAGCCTGATTCTTAAGTTTGCTAGATCTAGCAAGTTCATCTCTTAGAATAGACTCAGGGGACATGGGGTGCAACACAATCTTCTTGTCATTATGCACAAAAGAGTATTGATTTGTTTTACCAGAGTGCAAGGAATCTTTATCAAACTGCCATGGTCTACCTAACAACATAGAGCATGCTTGCATAAGCACAACATCGCAGTCAATGGAATCATGATAAGAACCAATGGCAAACTCTACCCTTACCAATCGGGTTACCTTCACCTTGCCGCTGCTGTTAAGCCACTGAATGTAGTAAGGCTGTGGGTGTGGTTTTGTGCTCAATGAAAGCTTCTCCACCATTTCAGCACTTGCCAAGTTGTTGCAGCTTCCTCCATCTATGATCACACGGCAAGAGCGTTCCTTGATCACACACTTGGTTTGAAACAAAGTGTGGCGCTGATTTTGTTCAGCCCTCTCCATTTGGGCACTTAGCACCCGTTGCACCATGAGGCTCTCATAGTGCTCAGCAGCTTCAGCCCTAATGTGCTCTTCGTCTTGTTGGAAATCATCTCCTTCCGCTACATTGTTAGCAGCAAGCAAAGCATATGTTTCTTCATCAAAATCACTAGCAGAGGAATACCCACCATCAGCTCGCACAATCATCACACGTGTGCTTGGGCAGTCTTTGCGTATGTGGCCATATCCTTTGCAGCATAGGCACTGAATATCCCTTGTTCTCCCCGTGGATACCACCAAGGATGAACTCTTGGCAGATGTAGCCGTTGCTCCTCTAGTTGGTTCACTTGGGCATTGTACAGAATTTGTTGTAGAGGAGCGTGGCTTGATGGTCGAGGAAGATTGTGGGGGTGCACACGTTGATGGTGCAGCAGCATTGGAGGGTGTCCATGGGCAAGCACGACCTGCAGGAATGTTAGCCCTCATGCTAGCTCATCGTCCCTGCACTTCTCATTTAGCTTTACAAGCAAGGTGAAATAAATGATTGACAGAATTATATTCCTTATAAGCTAGAATGTCCTGAATCTCCTGGTTCAGCCCACCCATAAATCTAGCTATGGCACCATCCTCATTTTCCTCTAGCCCGCAATGAAGCATACCCATTTGTAGCTCTTGATAGTACTCTTCTACAGATTTGGATCCTTGCCTCAATTGGTGCAACTTATGTAAAAGATCACGGGCATAATAAGAAGGAACAAATCTGGCCCGCATAACCTGTTTCAAAGCATCCCAAGTTGGTGTGTTATTTGGGTTCTTACGATGGTATTCAGACCACCAAACAGAGGCAAAGTCAGTAAACTCACTAGTTGCAGCCCTAACATGTTTGTCCTCAGGGAAATCATAGCAAGTAAATTTCTGATCAACAGCTAATTCCCAACTAAGGTACATATCAGGATTATACCTCCCATCAAAAGCAGGTATGGTGAATTTAATCTTGCCAAATGAGTCATCGACACGTACCTCTTGCCGTGGTCGGCGAGGACCTGTCTCATGGCGGCGGCGATGTTGTTCGATGCGTCGATGACCATTCAGCTCCTCATCAAGCTCAGTGTCCGCTGCATATTCTTCTTCATCATGACCAGCAACACTGCCCATGGTGTTGTTGTTGTTGTGATTGTGTCGTTCGAAACCATCACAGTGATTCTGTTCCATCCTCTTCAATCGCTCCAAGACACCTACAAGAGATGTATTAACAGAACCAAGAGTGCCTTCCAAGGAAGCCAACTTGGTGTTGGTCTCAATCTGAGCCATCTCCAATTGACCAAGGCGCTCATTGGTGACACGAACATCCTCATCAAGGTGTTCAGCATGGAGCCTCACTTTGCGTTCAAAGTGTTGCAGCAAGGCTTTTGATCGAGGTGATTGTGGAGGGGTCCTTTCACCTTCTCCTGCCATGGTTAGTATGTAGCAAGAGAATCACAAGAAAATATGTCCTACCAACTAACTGAATTAGGTGGCAACAATTTTCATTCTCTCAGCATGTGCAACCGAGTTCTTACATGTCCTTACCTTGCTATGCAGATGGTGTTGGCGACGACAAGAACAACACAAGTAGTAGCAAGTAGAACCCTGTGATGTTGTAGATAATTTGTGGAGCTGTAGGTGGCTTAAAAAATCAAGGTACAACTAGAACCACGTTAGTCAATGCAAGTTGAATAAGTGTTCAAAGATAGTATCGTGCTGGTCCTAGGCTAACCCGTGCTAGAGACGCGAGCCTAGACACAAATGTTGTCACCGGACAGTAGCAAACAATGGAAATGATGAGAGTAAATAGCATCAACTTAACCCTTCTTTTTTTCTTTCTTTCCTCCTTTTCCTTTCTTTTTCTTTTCTATTTTCTTTTCTTTTCTTTTCTTTTCGACAAGTAGCACACAAACTGAACTTTAGCAATATGATTATAACAAGAATGCAGCAAGTAGCATAGACTTTCTTTTACTAGGGATAAGGATTGCAACAAGTAGTACAAATATGCAATTTGAACTCTCTTATTTTCAGAACTGAGTGTACTCAGATTTGCACCAAAAGGATAGGTGCATAAGGTAGTGTTTGTGTAGGCGCGGCTGAAGGTGATGGTGGTGAGGGTTTCAGCGAAAAGGTGGAGAGAGCAGCGGTGCTTTTGGTGGTGGTGGTATGGGTGGAGATTGCAGCGGCTGAAGTGGGGGGGGGGAGGCAACAGCGGATTGTGTGGTGACTAAAACATGACAAGAACTTGAAACTCTAAAGGATTAGAACCTAAGAACCAGCACTTGACACCACGATGTAAAGCACAAACTCAACAAGCAAAGAACTAAGCAGATCAGCAAGGCTCAAACTTGTGTTTGGAATTTCAGTTCTATCCTATTTTTATATTTCTGGACTATAGGTAAAGTAATGAACGGTAAATCACTCACCAAAGAACCTTGCTCTGATTACCACATGATGGGACTAGGGGTTGTTCCTGATCTTTTGGTGAGTGTGGATAAACTCGATTTGGGGTGGATTCGACGTTGGCTATCCGACTACAACGACCACAAGGTTGCTGCACCTTAGCAACAGGTACACCGGCTCCGATTGTGATGTTCTTGCCGTGCCAAGAACACCAAGAACCTACAAGCAACCGAGAACAAGCAAGAACAAGATGAACAAGCAAATAACTCACGGATTTAAGCCAAAGACTGAATCTGAATCACAAGTTGGGGTCTTGAAACAAGCAAATCGGGTGGTCTAGCCGACACACGCGTTTACAAGGAAGAAGCAGCAGCTATCTTGCATCTAAACAAAACCCACCCTCATTCTGATGGCTGCTGGCTCTATTTATAAGGAGGAGAGCACAAGGGGGAGTGGGAAACCCTAATCTGGGCATCCCTCAAAGGGTTGTAGTTAGTACAAGGCCCAGGCCCAAGCTGTAGGTCTCTGCGTCCTTTGGCTTGCTACACACAGCTTTGGTAGATTCTGATAGTGGGGTTGGACCCATGTGAAAGAGGACGACGCGCTCTTTCCAACAAGTCAAAAACCAGCTTCATTGGATCTCGTATCAAGGAGTTATGGTACTTTTGATGGAGTGTCCCCTGCTGTCTCGAGATGAGCTGCGCGCCCCATTAATGATGATTCCCACTTGTTCGGCTGCTCCATCCTCATCATGGGGTCTAAACATGAGGCAATGGAGTCTTGACCAACATTCCTAAGAATAAGACAATCATCACCACGATTTAGTAGCATCCAATTCTGAGACGAGTTTGTATGAATAGCGAGGAACGACTTTACCTGATAATTAAGTTGTCGTGCTCGAGCTCTTGTCATCGGACCTTGTTGTGCAGCAGGTGTGGTTGTATCAATGGAAGGGATGTCCTCATCACGAGGGACATGTCGAAAGCATCCACGAGGAAGAAGCTACCCCAATGAACAACCTCGACGATGAGGTCAGGGGGGATACAAGGGCCCCACCTTGCCTACAGGTGGAGTAGCTGAAGGGCCGACACCAAGAGCTTGAGGAAGTTCGACTCTAGCTCGAGTAGGAACGCGTGGAGCTCGATTGAGAAATCGAGCACCACAGAGACTATGGGTGTGCACGCACCACGCCCAGCGATGTGAATCAGAGGATCATCGATGACAATGAAGCACTCCTGCACTTCACCCAGGCAAGCCAGAACATCACCGTGGTGGTGGCCTTGCTCTGGGGGCTTCTGAGGCCCATGAATCCCAAGGATCGTTAGGCCCATCCCTAGATTCACACGCTACTCAAGCGTGCGGTAGCGTAGCAAGCCAAAAGCTTGTCTCGATGACGTAAACTCGATGCCAGCCAGCGCGCACCCTTGGAGTGACCCGACAAGGACGCATTAGCCCACCAGGCACTGCAAGGTAGCAGGCTATGCACCGCGGTCTTGGTGCATGAGAATCTCGGCCGCAACCATGACGTGTGTGACACCCTCGACGCTTACAGGCGTACCCATGGCGATACGAGGGAGGGAGCTAGCCATGGCTACCATCCTCGTCATGGCGGATGCTACGATAGTGGCGAGGACCAAAGCTCGAGACCTAGCCTATCGAGACCTTAGGCCTTTGGCTGACACATCTTCAACGTCGCCTTCCCACCACGGTACCGACCACCAACCAACATCCCAAAATACTCTAGGGAAATCCGATGTTGTAAGAAAGATCTTGAGTGTCCTCCCCATTGACAAATATGGGCATATTGTGACCGTGCTACATCAAGGTGATCTTTCCACCGCTACACCAACACAAATCTTGGGAAAGATCAATGCTCATGAGATGTATATGCACATCACACCTCAAGATGGCTCATCCTCTACAAAGAAGAAAGAAAAAGACTTAGCATTCAAAGCTAGCCAAGAGAAGGGCAAAGCAAGGCTTGAGTATGAGAGCTCAAGTAATGATGAAGTTGATGATGAAAGCCTTGCTCTCATGGTGAAGAAAACCACCAAGATGCTAAAGAAGCTCAACAAGAGTGGCATCAAGTTTGATGGCAAGAAGAAGAAGTTCTTCACAAGCTCAAGAAGAAAGCCAATCTCCGAGATGGATTGCTATAATTGTGGCAAACTTGGTCATCTAGCTCACCAATGTACAAAGCCCAAGAAAGACAAGTTCAAGAACAAGAACAAGGGCAAGAAAGATGACTCAAGCAATGAAGATGAAGATGAGAAGAAAAAGAGCAAGTCATACAAGAAGGGAGATGGCAAGAAGGACTTCCACAAGAAGAAAAAAAGTGGAAAGGCTTACATTGTCGGTGATTGGCTCATAGACATTGACTCATCTAGTGGATCATCCGATGATGATAGTGACGATGAGAAGGTGGCCGCTATTGCTATTGACTCATCATCTTCACCGCCACCACCGCCATCATCCTCTACTCACCTATGCCTTATGGCCAAGGGTGAATGCAAGGTATCACATGATGATGATAGTAGTGGTGATGATCATGCTCATAATGATGATAGTGATAGTGATAGCGATGATGAATATGAGTCACCTACTTATGATGATCTTGCTAAATTGCTAAAGAAATACACTAAGATCATTATAAAGACTAGAGCTAAAAATGAAAAGCTTGAGATTAAGAATGATTCTCTTTTAGCTAAATGTGACATAGCCGAAAAGACTAGTGTTGAGCTTAGAGAAGCAAATGATGCTATGTCATCCAAACTCAAGGAGCTCAAATCTTCTAAGAAAGAGCTTAAAGATAAACATGATAAACTTGAGTGGGTGCACAAAGAGCTCATCACTAGCCATAATAAGCTAAAAGATGAATATACTATATCTCAAGATTAATCATGACAATCTTGTTATTGCTCAAGAATTTTTACCTAATGAGCCACATGATGCTACTAATAATGTTGTTAAGATTGATATAGCTACATCATGTGATGATTTAATTGATGAGAGCATTGAGCAAGGATCTAGTGGCAAAGGCAAGCAAGTGGTTGAGTGCAATGACTATGATGAGTTTGTCAAGCTCAAGCATGATAATGCAAGGCTCAAGAAAGATCTTGAAGAACTCAAAACCACCAAGCCTATTGTGCTAGAAACTATTGTTCATGATGATGGTTTGATCCTTGAGAATGAGAAGCTCAAAGATGAGAACAAGAAGCTCAAAGAAGAAAAGAACAATGAGGCTCTCAAGGAAGAAAACAAGAAGCTCAAGTTAGAGAAAGAGCATCTTAAGATTGGATTGAGCAAGTTCACAAGAGGCAAGCACCTTCAAAGTGAGCTCTTAATGAACACCATCATGAAGATGGATAGAAGTGGCATTGGGTACATGGCAAATCAAGAGAAGAAGAAGGCTTAAGCTCAACAACAACAATCAAAGCCAAAGCCAAAGCCAAAGAGATGCTTTGAGTGTGGACAAGAAGGCCACTTTGCTCATGAGTGCCAAACTCCACCACCACAACCCTTGCCCAAGCATGCTAGACCCTTTGCCTTCAATGCTCACTACATGCTTAGAAAAGATTCTAGTGGAAAGATGAAAGTGATGTTCTTAGGACCTCCCAATAAGAATAGGCCTAAGAAAATTTGGGTTGCAAAGTCACTTGTTGAGAAGGTGAAGGGCCCTCAACAAGTTTGGGTTCCTAAAGCTTGATCTCTTGTGTGTAGGTGAACTACAAGACCGGTGGAAGTCATTGGGTTATTGATAGTGGTTGCACACAACATATGACCGGTGATCCTCGTATGTTCACCTCACTAGATGAAGAAGTAGATGGACAAGAAAGAATCACATTTGGGGATAATTCAAAGGGCAAGGTTAAATGATTGGGCAAAGTGGCAATATCAAATGACCATTCAATCCCCAATGTGTTATATGTTGCTTCATTGAGCTTCAACTTGCTATCCGTTGGGCAATTGTGTGATCTTGGCTTCCAATGCTTGTTTACCGAGAAGGAAGTTGTTGTATCTAAGAAGGATGATGAACAAGTGATATTCAAAGGATTTAGATACAACAACCTATATCTAGTGGATTTCACCTCCGAAGATGCAAACTTGAAGACATGCCTATTCACCAAAACAACACTTGGGTGGCTATGGCATAGAAGACTTGCTCATGTTGGGATGAGCTCACTCAAGAAGCTTATGAAGAATGATTTGGTGAGAGGGTTGAAGGATGTGAAGTTTGAGAAGGACAAGCTTTGTAGTGCATGTCAAGCCGGCAAGCAAGTTGCAAATACCCATCCAACAAAAGCTTTCATGTCAACCACAAGAGTGCTAGAACTCCTTCACATGGATTTATTTGGACCAACAACATACAAGAGTTTGGGAGAAAATCTTTATTGTCTTGTGATTGTTGATGATTATTCAAGGTATACATGGGTATTCTTCCTTCATGACAAATCCGAAGTTGCATCTTGCTTCAAGAAGTTTGCCAGGAGAGCATAAAATGAATTTGAAGTGAAGCTCAAGAAGATAAGAAGTGACAATGGGAAAGAATTTGACAACACAAACATAGAAGATTATTGTGATGAAGTTGGCATCAAACATGAAGTCTCCGCAACTTATACTCCTCAACAAAATGGCGTAGTTAAGAGGAAGAACTGGACATTAATCACTCTTGCAAGAACAATGCTTGATGAGTACAACACCCCTGAAGCTCTATGGGCAGAAGCAATCAACACCGCATGCTATGCATCTAACCGCCTATTCCTTCAAAAGTTCCTTGGCAAGACACCTTATGAGTTGCTCAATGGGAAGAAGCCGGATGTCTCCTTCTTTAGGGTGTTTGGTTGCAAATGCTACATCTACAAGAAGCGGCAACACCTAGGGAAGTTTCAAAGACGTTGTGATATTGGTTTTCTTGTTGGTTACTCATCAAAATCCAAAGCATATAGAGTATTTAATCATGCCACCGGCTTGGTTGAAGAAACATATAATGTGGAATTTGATGAATCTAACAGCTCCCAAGGAGCACATAAGAATCTTGATGATGTAGGTGATGAACCATTGAGGGAGGCTATGAAGAACATTCTGGTTGGAGACATCAAGCCTAAAGATGATGATGATGATGTACAAGTGATTGATCCACCTTCTTCATCAAATGTGCCACAAGATGATGAAAAAGATGGGAGAGTAGAAAATAAAGATACACATGTCTCCCATGAGCAAATGATGGTACAAGCACAAGATGTTGATGCTCCACAACCTCCTCCTCAAGTGGTCAATAGAAGAAATACACCTCTACTATAAGATCATCCACAAGATCTCATCATAGGGAGTCCATCAAAGGGTGTAATGACTCGCTCATAAAAACTTACTTCATTTATTGATCATCACTCTTTTGTCTCATGTTTTGAGCCTACTAAGGTTGAAGAAGCTCTTTAAGATCCAGATTGGATAAATGCCATGCATGAAGAGTTGAACAACATCACTCGCAATGAAGTGTGGACTCTTGAAGAGCGACCAAAAGGAGCAAGAGTCATGGGAACAAAGTGGGTGTTCTGAAACAAGCAAGATGATCAAGGTGTTGTTGTGAGGAACAAGGCAAGACTAGTTGCAAGGGGTTCTCTCAAGTTGAAGGTTTAGATTTTAGAGAGACCTTTGCACCGGTTGCAAGATTAGAAGCCATTCGTATCCTCCTTGCATATGCATCACATCATGAAATGAAATTATATCAAATGGATGTGAAAAGGGCATTCTTAAATGGCTTTATTAATGAACTAGTCTATGTTGATCAACCTCCCGGGTTTGAAGACCCTAGATATCCTAATCATGTTTATGGGTTGCCTAAGGCACTATATGGGCTTAAGCAAGCCCCAAGAGCTTGGTATGAGCGCCTTCGGGACTTCCTCATTGAGAAGGGCTTCACAATTGGGAAAGTCGATACCACACTATTTACCAAGAAGCTTGATGGGCATATCTTCATTTGTCAAGTGTATGTTGATGATATCATCTTTGGATCATCAAATGAAGACTCTTGCAAAGAATTTGGTGAATTGATGTCGAAGGAGTTTGAGATGTCCATGATTGGTGAGCTTACATTCTTTCTTGGTTTTCAAGTCAAGCAAATGAGAGAAGGGATCTTCATCTCTCAAGAGAAATATACAAAAGATTTCCTCAAGAGATTCAAGATGGATGAATGTAAGCCAATCAAGACACCAATGCCAACTAATGGACATCTCGACCTAGATGAGGGAGGTAACACGGTTGATCAAACTCTCTACCATTCTATGATTGGTGGCTTGTTATATTTAACCACATCTAGGCCCAACATCATGTTTAGTGTGTGTATGTGTGCTAGATTTCAAGCTAAACCTAAGGAAGCTCATTTAATTGCCATAAAAAGAATCCTTAGGTATCTTAAGCACACACCAAGCATTGGCCTTTGGTATCCCAAAGGAGCTATATTTGAATTAGTTGGCTATTCTGATTCGGATTATGTCGGATGCAAAGTTAATAGAAAAAGCACATCCAGAGGGTGCCATTTGCTTGGTAGATCACTTGTGTCTTGGTCCTCCAAGAAACAAAATAGTGTGGCTTTGTCTACCGTCGAAGCGGAATACAATACTGCGGGTGCTTGTTGTGCACAAATACTTTACATGAAACAAACTTTGCTAGACTATGGTGTAGTTCTAGATAAAGTACCTCTTTTGTGCGATAATGAAAGTGCGGTAAAACTTGCAAATAATCCAGTTCAACATTCTTGCACCAAGCACATAGATATCCGCCATCACTTTCTAAGAGATCGTGTGGCTAAAAATGATATATCACTAGAAGGTGTAAGGACCGAGGATCAATTGGCGGACATCTTTACTAAACCGCTAGATGAGGCAACATTTTGTAGATTGCAGAATGAACTCAATGTGCTTGATTTTAGCAACTTCACTAAAAATTGAGCTTGTGTTGTCCCTTGCATTGCATTGTAATATACAACATGTTTAATGCTTTATAATGCATATAGGGCTTGTCTAACATGGTTAAGATAACCACCGAAAAGCGTATGAAGAAGCTTAACCTTGGATCAAACTTGACAAGCAACTAGATTTACTTTCAAGTATTGCATTGCATATGCATGAATGTTGTTTTGTTGTTTGTCTCCAAATCGCCCTCTTTTCGCCTATTTTCTTAAAAAGAATTATAGCCTAAGGCAAAATATTTTGAAAAACTTGAGTGTTTGAGAGAGGTCACTCACATCAGTCTCAATTGGTGTTTATTTGGATCTTGTTGGAGTTGGGACTTGATTGGGAACAGGCAGCACGAATGACTCTGAAGATTTGCTGAAGAAGGAGTGATCGAACATTGCACCGGACTCTGATGTCTAGCGTCCGGTCAGTTCACAGGAGGTGTACCTGCTGCCGAAGGAGTGACCGGACGCTGAAACAGTGTTTTTCCAGCGTCCGATCGATCATGAAGACATCAAGGCTAAGTGACCGGACTCTGTTTGTGTCCGGTCAGTGTCCACCGGATGCGTCCGGTCGTGATTCCAGAGGATTTTAACCTCTCTAGAATTGATCGGACGCTGGGTGGTAGCGTCCGGTCGCTACCACCGGAGCGTCCGGTCAGTAGTTTTCGTGTGGCTTTAGGTCTCTTTTTCTTTTCCTTTTTGGATCCACCAGGGGGGCCATATAATCCACATGCGTGGTTTCATTGACCTATCCCGCGCCATCTTCCCCGAGACGTCGCAGCCGCGCCCACTCGCCAGATCCGTGCGTCGCCACCGCTTGCACGCGCGCCATCGCCACTCGCCTGCGCACCGCTGCAGCCCGTGCGCACACCGCCGCTTGCCCTCGCACCACCGCTGCCTCGTTGTTGCCCACGTGACGCCGCCCGTGTGCCACCTATCCTCGCATCGAAGCATGACAGCGCCATCGCAGCGCCGCCGGTTGCCATCCTCCAGTGCCGCCGCCCACAGCGCCTTCCCACGCCGTCCACGCCCCGCGTCGCCACGTGCTCCAAGCACCGCTGCTGCACAACATCACCACCCTGCTCCACAGTACCCTTGTGTGCCCTAGCATCGACAAGGCTACTTCATTCCAAGCACCACATTTAACCCTAGAGCCTCCATTGCATCACTCGGCCATCGAATTTTTCATCGCCGAAACCTTAACCTAGCCGGTTCCAGTGTTTCCCCTGCGTGACGCTTCTCTTTTCTTCGGATCGCCGGTTCGTCAGGTAGCAATTGTGGCAGAACCTCCTAAGTTATAGGGCCCACATGCGCCTGTCACTGTCCAACGACCTTTGACATTTATGCATATGTTTCCATTAACTTAAAAAGACTGTCGGGTGTCCTCGGGGAACCCCGAATCATCCATGATTTCCGAGCAGGATCACGTTACAGAGTCATTGCAGTATTACAACATTTATTCAAGTATCAGCACCAGAGTAAAAACAGCGGAAGTCTTACAATAACATAATTTACAAAACAGTAGTTTCAAACCTCGCAACTAGGTTCGATGTTTATTACAAAATGAAATAGTGGAGTGGCATAATAATATAATACAAAACACACAAGGAGATTGCCCTGCCCAAGGGCCACACATTTACTTCTCATCGGCATCACAAGGTACAATTGTCATGCAGCACGATCCAAAACAGATCTGCTCATGAGGCTCACCTGCAACAAGGGTCAACGAACCCTGAGTACAAAAATACTCAACAAGACTTAACCGAAATAAAACTGATAGAACTCAAGAATGCCGGTTTATAGGATTCAAGGTATGGCTTTAACAATAATCAAAGTTCTTTTGCGTAAAAGTTCTTTAACAAAATTCTTTATATAGAAAGCTTCATAAAATCATATACAAAGCTGACATGATCCATAATGAGATCATGAAACTTCATATCCAACACCTTCACAAGCCTTATTTGAGTTCCAGTTATTAGTACTACGATGATGAACAGTGAGTTGAGTCTCCATAACCGAGGAGCAATGATGATTCGAACCGATTAAACCCAGCTGGGGATTCCAGACCACACGACATATGCAGGTCCCCGACTCACATATATCAACCTACCCTCGGATCCTCTAAAGCAAGAACGGGTCCGCGCCAACCAAGAATACAGTACTCCACCATTCCAGCCCATGGCCACGTGGGTACACGCTATTCCCGTCATCTCTCCACTCCCAGTGCGCGAGTAGCCATTCTTGTAATAGAATTGCCAAGTTCAGGCTTACCAGAGTATGTGGTTAGTACTACAAATTCTCACCTCATGCAATTCAACAACGGACGTGCCTTAATCGACACAGGCGGAAAGAACCCGCTCACAAGACCTCCATGTCTTGTGGCTCACTCACACCGAGTCCGCCCGGTCTAGATTTATTACTCCACATTCCCATATCACATGATAACATAAGTAACCAAGGTTCCATTTGAAACTTGCATGTGACAATTAATCACCTGACTTCATCGTTCTACGCATAGCTAAGCAAAACTAGGCATATACGAATTTAGAACTGGTAATATGGTAAATATGGAATAACAAGGTTGGTAATGCACCAATTAGGCTCTTACTTAACTCCTAATCACTTAATGCAGTAACGGAAAGCAAAAGCGAAATTAATTTATAAAACACAAGGTAGGGTTGTATGCATCCGGGGCTTGCCTTCGTTGACGGAAAAGTCTGGCTCCTGCGACATTTCACACGTATTCGATGCGACCTCAACAGACGGATTAACCTCCTCCACAACTTGATTAACTACCAGGTGTTCACCTTCGTTCACTACACGTAGTAACAATGCCATGTTTAACATGATGCGAGATACAAAATATGATGCTCGATGATGGATGCCAATTAACAACTAATTAAACATATTCATAAAACTTATTTCAATTGAACTCAAAATTTTTGTAAAGGTTCATCACATGATAACTAAGTGGCAAAACAATTTTCATAACTTTTGGATAATTAATTAAGCCTAGAAAAATCATGGAAACTTATTTATTAATTAATTGAGCTATTTTTTTCACATTCAAAAATTACTGAAAAGTAACATTTAATATTTTTGCTAAATAATATACATCACAGAGAGGTCACACAAAAATTTTCATAACTTTTGGAGCTCTAAATAAATCTACACAAAAATAACAAATTACAGCACTATTCAATCATTTCTGAAAAAGGAAAAATTCCAATTTGAACTCACCCGATCACACAAACAACTCGGAAAGAACCAGGAGTCACACAAACAACTTGGAAAAGAACCTAGAGCTCATACAAACAACTCGGAAAAGAACTTGGAGCTCATACAAACAACTCGGAAAAGAACCTGGAGCTCATACAAACAACTCGGAAAAGAACCTGGAGCTCACACAAACAACTCGGAAAAGAACCTGGAGCTCACAAAAACAACTCGGAAAAGAACCTGGAGCTCACACAAACAACTCGGAAAAGAACCTGGAGCTCACACAAACAACTCGGAAAAGAACCTGGAGCTCACAAAAACAACTCGGAAAAGAACCTGGAGCTCACCCCGAACGCACTAGAGCATAAAGCTGGATCGAAAGAACAACGAATGAGTGGTTCGACGTGCACAGGAAGCACCAGTAGCTTACCCTGAACTTGATAGAGCAAAGAACAGGGCTGGAGAAGCAACGGTGAAGCAGGTCGACGATCCAAGCAACCACGGTGGAGCAAAACGTCGACGGTGGCGGTGCTCCGGCGACTGCGGTGGACAAAACGGAGAGCGCTGGCCACGATGGCGCAAGCACGATGGTGAGGTTGCCGGCCGCGAGGAAGAAAGGCGTGCACAGCGGGTTCCCAGTGGAATCAGACACCAAGACTTAGTTGGCTAGGTGCGCAAGGAGTAGGCGGAGCTGGAACAAGCTTTGCCAAAATGGTGGAGGCACTACGGTGACAGCAAACGCACGACAGAGCAGCGACGATGGCGACTGGAAAACAGAGGAGGAGAGTGGTGAAAAACGGCGACGGTGAAGTCCTTATAGAGTGGCTCAGAAGCAAGGAGAAGCCACGCAGGAGCCTTTCCCGTGCCAACGCGAAGCCAAGGGTGGCCACCGTCGCGTCTGGAAGCAGAAGGAAGATCATAGACGGTGAGTTGGCTTCTGCGGTTACTGTTCATCAGAATTACCAAACTGCCATTCGATTTAAAAATCCAAATTACTCCCAAATTTATGTAACAACTCAAAAATCTCCAAAAATAAAAGTTGTTCCAAATTTAAAGTTCTACAACTTTGCTTTTATAACCATACCCAAATTCGGTCTACATTTTGAAATGCAAATTTGAATTCAAAAAGGGAACATTTAAAGAATCTCGCCTTTTCAAATTACTTCAAATTTTTCTAAATAACTTTGAAAACTTCAAAAACAAACTTTGTATAACTTGACAAGCTCTACACTTTTGCTTTTAGGCTCAACCCCAAAATATGCTTAGATTTTGAAATGAGTTTTTCAAGGTAGGCTTTAAATACTGAAAAATCAAGGTTTTCTTGAAAATTCAAAATCCAAACCAAATTTTTAACTCAATCCAAACCATACAAGGCAACACTCATAACATAAATGTAAACTTGTTTTAGTGAATGCATATCAAAGTTTTCCATATGACCAAATGCTTTGCAATGCATATGATGACATGTCCTGTTTTAGTATTTAAACACCCGAGGTGTTACAATCCTTCCCCCTAAAAGAAATCTCGTCCCGAGATTCAAAGCCATAGAGTAAGTAATGGAAAAGGAAATGTGTCAATCCAAAAACATCCAGAACTTTTCCATAAAACAACTGAGGTTCTTATTCAAAACACAACTTGTACAACCGAACTCAACTAACATTACTCTATTCTATATTGACGCTAGAAACTCTGGAAACTTTTCTAACAAGTAATCTTCTGATTCCCAAGTAGCTTCCTCTTCTGAATGTTGATTCCATTGTATTTTATAGAACTTGATTGTCCGTCTTCGAGTAACACGATCTTTCCGATCCAGCACTCGGATAGGATATTCGGAGTAAGTTAAATCCGGTTCTAGTTCCACTCCTTCAACTTCAACATTCTGTTCAGGCACTCGGAGACACTTCTTCAATTGAGAAACATGGAACACATCATGCACAGCTGTGAGATGTTCAGGTAATTTCAAGCGATATGCCACTTTTCCATACCTCTCCAAAATTTGATATGGTCCAATGTATCAGGGTGCCAACTTTCCTTTAACACCAAAACGGTTAACTCCCTTCATTGGTGATACTTTCAGATATACAAAATCTCCTTTGTTGAATACCAATGGTCTTCGTCGTCTATCCGCATAACTCTTTTGGCGGGACTGAGCTATCTTCAGATTATTCTGTATTTGCCTAAACTTGTCTTCTGTTTCTTTTACAAGGTCAACCCCAAAGAATCTTCTCTCTCCTGGCTCAGACCAACTCAATGATGTTCTGCATCTACGACCATAGAGTGCTTCAAATGGAGCCATTCTAATACTTTCCTGATAACTATTGTTGTATGAGAACTCGGCCAAAGGTAAGCACTCATCCCACTTATTGGAATAGTTAAGGACACAACATCTTAACATGTCTTCAAGTACTTGATTAACTCTTTCAGTCTGTCCATCAGTCTGCGGATGATAAGCTATAAGTTTGGTACCTAACGAAGCATGTAAGTGTTTCCAAAAGCTGGAGACAAACTGTGTACCCCTATCTGACACTATAGTCTTGGGTACTCCATGGAGACTCATGATTCTTGCCAAATACATCTTGGCATATTGGATCGTAGGATATATTGTCTTGACTGGAAGAAAATGTGCTGACTTAGTGAGTCGATCTACAATAACCCATACTGAGTCAAATCCCTTTGATGTCTTGGGTAGACCAACAATAAAATCCATACTGACGTCCTCCCACTTCCAAGATGGAATAGGTAATGGTTGTAATTCACCAGCAGACCTCAAATGTATAGCTTTCACCTTTTGACAAGTATCACACTTTGCTATATATCTAGCAATCTCTATTTTCATTTTAGTCCACCAGAATCTTTGCTTCAAATCATGGTACATCTTGTTGCTTCCCGGATGGATAGATAACCTAGTAGCATGTGCCTCATCTAGAATTGACTGCCGCAACTCAGGAACTTTTGGTACCACCAGGCAATCCTTGAACCATAACATATCTTCATCATCTATACTAAAACATTCTGCTTTTCCATCCCTGACTCTTTCCTTGATATGGGATACACCCTTGTTTTCCTTTTGAGCAGCAATAACTTGATCTCGAATAGTAGCTTCAACAATTATGTTGGTCAAACTTCCTTATTGAATTACTTCTGCATTCAACTTTTCCATTTCTTGACATAAATTCAAACTCATTGTTCTCACTATCAAACAATTGCAATAACTTTTGCGACTGAGAGCATCTGCAACTACATTTGCTTTACCAGGGTGATAATATACTTCCAAATCGTAATCCTTAATTAGTTCTAACCATCTTCTTTGTCGCATGTTCAACTCTAACTAAGTAAAGATATACTTTAAGCTCTTGTGGTCGGTATATATATGGCACGTATTACCAAGCAGGTAATGCCGCCAAATCTTCAGAGCATGAACCACAGCTGCTAACTCCAAATCATGAGTAGGATAGTGTTCTTCATGTTGCTTAAGTTGCCTAGACGCATAGGCAATGACTCGGCCTTCTTGCATCAACACACATCCAATACCAATACCTGAAGCATCACAGGAGATGTCAAACGGCTTCTCGATATCAAGTTGGGCTAATACTGGTGCAGTGGTTAACAGTCTCTTCAAAGTCTGGAAAGCCTTCTCACAATCAGATGACCAGACAAACTTAACTTGGTTCTTCAATAATTCAGTTATGGACTTTGATATTTTTGAGAAATCTGGAATAAACCGACGGTAATACCCCGCCAATCCCAGAAAACTCCGAACTTGATGAACTGTGGCTGGCGGTTTCCAATCAAGCACATCCTTCACTTTGCTAGGATCAACTGCAACTCCTTCGGCTGACAAGACATGTCCAAGAAATTGCACTTCCTTAAGCCAAAAATCACACTTGCTGAACTTGTCATACAATTGATGTTCTCTCAAACGAGTCAGAACAATTCTGAGGTGTTCTGCATGTTCTGTCTTATTCTTGGAATATACTAGTATATCATCTATAAATACCACTACAAACTTGTCTAGCTTAGGCATGAATACTGAGTTCATCAGATACATGAAATGAGCGGGAGCATTTGTCAAACCAAAAGACATCACCAAGTATTCATATAATCCGTATCTTGTGGTAAATGCCATTTTGGGAATATCTTCAGGCTTTATCTCAATTTGGTGATACCCTGATCTCAAATCTATCTTGGAGAAAACTTTGGCTCCGGCCAACTGATCAAAAAGCAAATCTATCCGAGGTAATGGATACTTATTCTTGATGGTCACTTCATTCAACGGACGATAGTCAACACATAACCTCAGGGTCTCATCTTTCTTTTTCACAAAAATTGCTGGACATCCCCAAGGTGAGGAACTAGGTTGGATAAACCCCTTCTCAATTAATTCTTATAACTGAGCCTTCAACTCGGCCAATTCCTTAGGTGGCATTCTATAAGCTCTCCGAGAAATCGGAGCTGTTCCAGGTTGTAACTCTATGTTAAACTGTACATCCCTATCAGGTGGTAGACCGGGTAAATCTTCAGGAAACACATCCAGAAATTCACACACTACCAGAATATCTCTAATCTCTTTGACAGTAGTTGCACAAATCTTGCCCACTGATCTTCTTAGGGTTGGAAGTTGGATGAGAAGTTGAGAATTACTATCAGGCAAACTTACTCTTAAAGTCCTATTCAAAGCATCTATAACAGCCTTATGCTGATACATCCAATTCATTCCCAAGATTACATCTATATCCTGATCCTTAAGGATAATCATGGTAGTGGGAAAAATATGCCCACCCAGGTTTACAGGTACCTGGTATACCATTTCCTTAGTACACAGACGTCCCCCGGGCGACTGTATAAAGAAACTTTCCTTTGTTGCCCCAATTGAAATTTCATGCTTCATGACAAATGTTCTATTGATGAATGAATGCGATGCGCCAGAATCAAAAAGTATAACTGCAGGGTGATTGGCAATAGGAAACATACCCATCATCACTAGCTCCCCCTCCGGAATTTCTCCAGCTTGAATATAGAACACCCGTCCGGTCTTCCTCTCATCTTTGCCCTTCTGAGCATTCTGATTGTGGTTCTTGTTTGGTGCCTGACCCTGTTGTTGATTGGCAGGGGTCTTCTGATAATTTTGATTAGCCTGCCTAGGATATGGACATTCCCTAGAGAAATGACCAGTCCTTCCACAATTGTAACACAGATAGTTGTGACCCTGTGATGTTGGAGCATTACCACCAGGAGCATTGGTTGACTGTGAGTTTGGATAGGTTATAGCAGGACGGACATTTGACTGTTGCCCGGCTTGGAACTGCGGCGGACGATAAGGAGGACGATAATGGTTTACTGGATGATAAATCACTCTCTGCCTCTTTTGGTTTCCACCAAAAGGTCCAGACGGCACATTCTTTTTCTTCTTGAGCTCCTTATGCTGCCGATACTTTGCCTCTGAAGCAATTGCAATATTTACTGCCTCATGATAAGTGATATTTGTACAGGCTGTCATCATTGTCTGCAGTTTGGTATTCAGACCTCTCATGAACCATTTCTTTTTCTTGGCATCCGTATTGACATGTTCAGATGCATACTGCGACAGATGATTGAATCTTCCCACATACTGCATAACCGTTTAATCCCCTTGCCTCAAAGCAAGGAATTCATCCAGCTTCATAGCCATCACTCCTTTTGGGATATAATAGGCTCTGAAAGCAGTGCGAAATTCTGTCCAAGTTAATGGAACGCCTGCGGGTTGCATGGCCATCAGATTTGCATACCAAGCACCAGCTGCACCTCTAAGTTGCTGGGCAGCAAACACCGGTTTCTGAAACTCTGTGCAGTGAATAAGATCAAATTTCTGCTCCATGGTCCTAAGCCAGTCATCAGCCTCCAGTGGTTCATCTGCCTTGGTGAACACCAGGGGTTTTGTATCCATGAAATCCACATAGGTAGCCTCATGCCTGTTATGATTGCGGCCACGGTTTCCATACATCTGATTTTGATTACTTTGAGCCATCTCATGAAGCAAATGAGAATTTTCCACAGTCACATTGACTAATACAGCGATAGCATCAGCCAGATTGGTCAGCATTGGTGGCGGGTTGGGGATATCATCATCATCTTGTGAAGTACCAGGAATATGCGATCCCCGCGTACGACGCATCTGTTCATAACAAACCAAACTTTATTCACAAGTCTTTATTCAAAGATCAAAGAGCTTACTACCCGCATTACATCGATGCCACTTATTTAAACACAAGAACACATCTAAACAAGACTACTAGCTTAACTAGATCTTCTATTACACAACTCTACTCCTTTCCCTGAGCACTTCAAACTTCAGGCTCGGTATCCATTCCGGAAATATTACCGCCTTCATTATCACTTTCATCTATCATTACTACTTCTTTAGGATCTTCTTCTTCTTCCTCTTCTGATTCACTTTCATCAGCAAGGATGACACCTAGGTCCATGGCATCAGCTTGAGGCTCATGATTCGGGTTTAGTAGATTGCTAAGCCTATGAACTTCCTCATGTAGATAGGTATTATGTTCTTCTAAATCTTCTACATAGAATTCTAGCTCATGAGTTCTAGCTCTAGCTACATTTTCCCTATGCCAAGCCTCATTTTGTCCCTCCACCGTACGAACTAACATGCTTTCATAGTTCCTGTGTGCGGTGGTGAGACGCCTCAATTGATCCTGTAATTCTCCTACCTGTATAGCATCCAAAGCCCTATCTCTAGTAGCTTGTGCTAACTCTGTAGAAATTCTCTGTATCTCCACCTAGGGATCAGGCCTAGAACTGCTACTGCTAGCACCATCGTTTCTAGGGGCAAGTTGGTGACGAGGAACTCCTTTGGGTCCAGTGGACTTACGGGGCGTCATCTTGGCACGAGCCATACTGTAGGAAACTAATTTAATCCAAGTAAGACCATTTGATCAAAGTCTAAAGAGCAGCTATGATGGATTACATTACTCAAACCAGTCTCACTACTCACTCCAGACTCAGAGGTGAAGGAAGTAACGAGTGAATTAATAATGATGCATGAATCGTTCTTACGAACAAAAACATCAAAGTTTATAATGCACATAAACAACATTTATTTTTATATAGGGCATAGTAAGATTACTACTCCACCACTCAAGACCCTTTTAATCAAATAAGGAATGGTGAGAAAGAAATAAGATAAGTCAGAAGCAATTTGGACCAAATTAGCAAGTTAAATTTAGTCATCCCAATCATTTTGAAGTTTTTGTAAAACAATACAACAAAAACCTTGTAACGATCGCTCTGATACCATTATGTGGCAGAACCTCCTAAGTTATAGGGCCCACATGCGCCTGTCACTGTCCAACGACCTTTGACATTTATGCATATGTTTCCATTAACTTAAAAAGACTGTCGGGTGTCCTCGGGGAACCCCAAATCATCCACGATTTCCAAGCAGGATCACGTTACAGAGTCATTGCAGTATTACAACATTTATTCAAGTATCAGCACCAGAGTAAAAACAACGGAAGTCTTACAATAACATAATTTACAAAACAGTAGTTTCAAACC
Source organism: Miscanthus floridulus (assembly GCF_019320115.1). Classification (NCBI taxonomy): domain Eukaryota; kingdom Viridiplantae; phylum Streptophyta; class Magnoliopsida; order Poales; family Poaceae; genus Miscanthus; species Miscanthus floridulus. The sequence continues at coordinate 59,225 of NW_027097165.1, read as the reverse complement.
TCGCAACTAGGTTCGATGTTTATTACAAAACAAAATAGTGGAGTGGCATAATAATATAATACAAAACACACAAGGAGATTGCCCTGCCCAAGGGCCACACATTTACTTCTCATCGGCATCACAAGGTACAACTGTCATGCAGCACGATCCAAAACAGATCTGCTCATGAGGCTCACCTGCAACAAGGGTCAACGAACCCTGAGTACAAAAGTACTCAACAAGAGTTAACCGAAATAAAACTGATAGAACTCAGGAATGCCGGTTTATGGGATTCAAGGTATGGCTTTAACAATAATCAAAGTTCTTTTGCGTAAAAGTTCTTTAACAAAATTCTTTATATAGAAAGCTTCATAAAATCATATACAAAGCTGACATGATCCATAATGAGATCATGAAACTTCATATCCAACACCTTCACAAGCCTTATTTGAGTTCCAGTTATTAGTACTACGATGATGAACAGTGAGTTGAGTCTCCATAACCGAGGAGCAATGATGATTCGAACCGATTAAACCCAGCTAGGGATTCCAGACCACACGACATATGCAGGTCCCCGACTCACATATATCAACCTACCCTCGGATCCTCTAAAGCAAGAACGGGTCCGCACCACCCGAGAATACAGTACTCCACCATTCCAGCCCATGGCCACGTGGGTACACGCTATTCCCGCCATCTCTCCACTCCCAGTGCGCGAGTAGCCATTCTTGTAATAGAATTGCCAAGTTCAGGCTTACCGGAGTATGTGGTTAGTACTACAAATTCTCACCTCATGCAATTCAACAACGGACGTGCCTTAATCGACACAGGCGGAAAGAACCCGCCCACAAGACCTCCATGTCTTGTGGCTCACTCACACCGAGTCCGCCCGGTCTAGATTTATTACTCCACATTCCCATATCACATGATAACATAAGTAACCAAGGTTCCATTTGAAACTTGCATGTGACAATTAATCACCTGACTTTATCGTTCTACGCATAGCTAAGCAAAACTAGGCATATACGAATTTAGAACTGGTAATATGGTAAATATGGAATAACAAGGTTGGTAATGCACCAATTAGGCTCTTACTTAACTCCTAATCACTTAATGCAGTAACGGAAAGCAAAAGCGAAATTAATTTATAAAACACAAGGTAGGGTTGTATGCATCCAGGGCTTGCCTTCGTTGACGGAAAAGTCTGGCTCCTGCGACGTTTCACACGTATTCGATGCGACCTCAACAGACGGATTAACCTCCTCCACAACTTGATTAACTACCACGTGTTCACCTTTGTTCACTACACGTAGTAACAATGCCATGTTTAACATGATGCGAGATACAAAATATGATGCTCGATGATGGATGCCAATTAACAACTAATTAAACATATTCATAAAACTTATTTCAATTGAACTCAAAATTTTTGTAAAGGTTCATCACATGATAACTAAGTGGCAAAACAATTTTCATAATTTTTGGATAATTAATTAAGCCTAGAAAAATCATGGAAACTTATTTATTAATTAATTGAGCAATTTTTTTCACATTCAAAAATTACTGAAAAGTAACATTTAATATTTTTGCTAAATAATATACATCACAGAGAGGTCACACAAAAATTTTCATAACTTTTGGAGCTCTAAATAAATCTACACAAAAATAACAAATTACAGCACTATTCAATCATTTCTGAAAAAGGAAAAATTCCAATTTGAACTCACCCGATCACACAAACAACTCGGAAAGAACCAGGAGTCACACAAACAACTCGGAAAAGAACCTAGAGCTCATACAAACAACTCGGAAAAGAACCTGGAGCTCATACAAACAACTCAGAAAAGAACCTGGAGCTCATACAAACAACTCGGAAAAGAACCTGGAGCTCACACAAACAACTCAGAAAAGAACCTGGAGCTCATAAAAACAACTCGGAAAAGAACCTGGAGCTCACACAAACAACTCGAAAAAGAACCTGGAGCTCACACAAACAACTCGGAAAAGAACCTGGAGCTCACAAAAACAACTCGGAAAAGAACCTGGAGCTCACCCCGAATGCACTAGAGCATAAAGCTGGATCGAAAGAACAACGAATGAGTGGTTCGACGTGCACAGGAAGCACCAGTAGCTTACCCTGAACTTGATAGAGCAAAGAACAGGGCTGGAGAAGCAACGGTGAAGCAGGTCGACGATCCAAGCAACCACGGCAGAGCAAAACGTCGACGGTGGCGGTGCTCCGGCGACTGCGGTGGACAAAACGGAGAGCGCTGGCCACGATGGCGCAAGCACGACGGTGAGGTTGCCGGCCGCGAGGAAGAAAGGCGTGCACAGCGGGTTCCCAGTGGAATCAGACACCAAGACTTAGTTGGCTAGGTGCGCAAGGAGTAGGCGGAGCTGGAACAAGCTTTGCCAAAATGGTGGAGGCACTACGGTGACAGCAAACGCACGACAGAGCAGCGACGATGGTGACTGGAAAACAGAGGAGGAGAGTGGTGAAAAACGGCGACGGTGAAGTCCTTATAGAGTGGCTCAGAAGCAAGGAGAAGCCACGCAGGAGCCTTTCCCGTGCCAACGCGAAGCCAAGGGTGGCCACCGTCGCGTCTGGAAGCAGAAGGAAGATCATAGACGGTGAGTTGGCTTCTGCGGTTACTGTTCATCAGAATTACCAAACTGCCATTCGATTTAAAAATCCAAATTACTCCCAAATTTATGTAACAACTCAAAAATCTCCAAAAATAAAAGTTGTTCCAAATTTAAAGTTCTACAACTTTGCTTTTATAACCATACCCAAATTCGGTCTACATTTTGAAATGCAAATTTGAATTCAAAAAGGGAACATTTAAAGAATCTCGCCTTTTCAAATTACTTCAAATTTTTCTAAATAACTTTGAAAACTCCAAAAACAAACTTTGTATAACTTGACAAGCTCTACACTTTTGCTTTTAGGCTCAACCCCAAAATATGCTTAGATTTTGAAATGAGTTTTTCAGGGTAGGCTTTAAATACTAAAAAATCAAGGTTTTCTTGAAAATTCAAAATCCAAACCAAAATTTTAACTCAATTCAAACCATACAAGGCAACACTCATAACATAAATGTAAACTTGTTTTAGTGAATGCATATCAAAGTTTTCCATATGACCAAATGCTTTGCAATGCATATGATGACATGTCCTGTTTTAGTATTTAAACACCCGAGGTGTTACAGCAATGCCCCGCGTTTCAATTACGTATCTAAATTGCTTGCTTCCTAGGGTTTCGCATCTATTAGATATATATCGTATTTATCTGTATATCCTTCTAATCCATCGTGCAGCGAGTCGGTGCCGTTGAGATCGTGTGGCAGTTGATAGTTTAACTCGGAGCCAAGCTCGCGAGTAAGGAACGAGGCCAAGCCTCGAAAGTGTCAGCGGTAGTTGATCTTCGACAGAGGCAGTTGTTTCTTTGTCAAGGGTAGTTGATTCCTCTTTGATTCATCAGATGGCTCGCACGAAGAATGTCGGTGGTGGTCTAGGAGATGAGGATCGGAGGCCCCCGCCTCGCTAGCCTACAGACCCCAAAGGCAAGGCGACTAAGAAGTTGGCAGTCAGAAAGCACAAGTATCCAGATGCAGATACAGCGAGGGCCGCCAGAGTTGCAGAGGCCGCAGAGCGTGCTAAGAGAGGAGGAGCTCGTAGTGGAGTTGTTATTGTAGATCATCTATCACCAGAAGCGTAGGGTAGACTTCAGCGTATTGAGCGTCTTCATGGTAGTCCACCTGGGACTGTCATGATGCAAGGATGACGTCTTCCCATTGTGGAGCCTCAGCCTCAGGGGGAGTCACAGCAGGAGCCACAGCAGCAGCCCCCACCAGCAGAGCCGACAGAGCAGACTCAGGAGGGCCAGTAGACCAAGGAGACAGAGCAGGCACCTCAGTCTCAGCTTCAACGCTCTGGTCGTACTCATGTCCCAGTCATGCCAAGGGCTAACACACAGCGGAGGGGTTCTCATCCACCGCCCAGACCATAGGGTCTGCCTCCAGTGACCCATCTTGACTTGAGGGCCGCCACGGCCAAGTAGGTTCAGCAGCTGAGATTTGTTGAGTTTGAGGTATGGTTTCCGCCGAGGAGGGATGAGAGAGCTTCAGAGGGCTTCTACACTCCACTGTAGGAGAATTTCTACAATGCCTATCTTAATAGTGGTGTAGTTTTTAGATCTCAGAGGGTGTGCCACATTGACTCTATAGTTGCAGCAGCTGGAGAGCACATTTGCCCCTACCTCACATATTTGCCGGGGCTATCAGGTTTGATTGGACGGACCGGACTATATGTTCCATCTTGGGTTCGGCAGTTCTATGCTTCCCTCTGGATTGACCCACAGCATAGATATATTCACTTCGCATTCGGAGGAAGAGACTACCTCCTGACGAGTCAGAGGGTTAAGGAGATACTGAGACCTCAGGAGCAGCTAGTTAGACTTCATGAGGTGTGCTATGGCTAGATAGCACCCCGTAGACACCCTCATGGTGGCAATGTGCCCCCTACGGACTTGGTTTGCCACTGCTTCACTGAGCCCTTTGGAGAGGGATCACGTAGGAACCCTAGTGACCTTAATCCCACTGCTCGCATACTTGAGGCTATTATCAGGAGGACACTGCTTCCCAGGATGGGATACAGAGAGGGCTTGACTCGGATATAGCTTTGGCTTATCAACTCTCTAATGCAGCAGATAGTTTTTGATATTTGGGATCTTATTCTGTCAAAGATGGAGGACACGATACCTGAGGGTTTCAGAGGACACAGGCAGCTACCTTATGCTCATTGGATCACATGGCTTATCCATAGGGCAGTCACCATGAGGCCGCCAGAGATGCTTGCTGAGTACAATGGTGCCACCACAGAGTTTCATGCCTATAACATGACACAGATGATCAGGCACAGTATACCTACAGCACCAAGTCAGCCGCGTCAATGTCCTGAGGTGCCAGAGTCTATAGCCCAGTAGGATGAGATCATTAGGGGTATTGCAGTTACTGAGGGGGGGTAGCTTGAGGCTCAGCAGGAGAGGAGCGATCCTAGTGACAGCTCAGATGATGATTACCAGCCTATTCCTCAGATACCTACATGTCAGCATGATCATGAGGCCGGTAGTTCCAGTTCAGCGCCACCTGCCCCACAGACAGACCCCATTCTCCTTGCTATACTTGAGCGGATGAGGCAGGACTAGGCACGCTAGGCTTAGGAGACAGCTGCTATGTTTGCATAGTTTCAGACTTGGCAGGATGAGTTCCAACAGTAGCAACAGGTGATCCTGCAGCAGCAGCTAGCTATTAAGCAGTAGACTCAGGCTCTATAGTAGCAGCAGATACTCATGCAGCAGCAACTTCTTGGATTTATGCAGCATGCAGTCACAGCCATTGGGGCTCCACCGCCACAGCCTTCACCCCAGCTTGGTCAGGCAGCTACTACTTCGATGACTCCAGCGTTATAGCCCAGTGGGCTTGAGAGTCAGGGACAGCCACCAGCACAATATGCTTCTCCTATAGAGCAGGTGTCCTAGTGGTTCGCTTCGCCAGTGGTAGCCCCACAGTTCACTCCATTTCAGACAGGCTACACACTGGCATAGACATCGTCGCTGCTTGAGCCAGATACTTTAGTCTCCAGGAGTCTTGGAGCCTCCTTCAGTGAGTTGATAGGGCAGCCTACACAACCACATTTGTATGCCCTAGGTCCTTCTACAGCAGCTCCTGTCACCGTAACTACACAGAGGCTTCCTTCCTCAGTTGCATCTTCAGATCCTACTATAGGCATACCAGCAGAGTCACAGGCAGCACCTATCCCAGCTCAGACCTAGACCGCTTCAGCAACACTGCCAGCTACAGAGGGTCAGACAGCCTAGAGTTCCAGATCAGACGATGATGGCACCTAGTTCCACCTTGCCCCTCGTACCTCAATGCCTGGCTCGTCTGCTGCAGTCCCACCGACTGACCCGTAGGTTTTGGTGTTTGACGCCAAAGGGGGAGAGGGTTTGAGTATGTTAGGCTTAGGGAGAGCCACTTATCTAGGGGGAGCTTAGTTATTATATTAGCTTATATATTACATTTTGAGTTTTTATGTGTGATACACTATTATGCATTCATCGTGTGTTTACTTTCATGCATTGAACTATATATATGTGATAGTGTTATCTATGAGTATGTTAGGCTTAGGGGGAGCCACTTATCTAGGGGGAGCTTAGTTATTATATTAGCTTATATATTACATTTGGAGTTTTTATGTGTGATACACTATTATGCATTACATTTGGAGTTTTTATGTGTGATACACTATTATTCATTCATCGTGTGTTTACTTTCATGCATTGAACTATATATATGTGTTAGTGTTATCTACGTGATCGTGATATATGACATGTGTGCTCTCTACTTTGAATTCTTTGTATGTCATATCACTTGTGTGTTGCTCATTTGCCTTCGCTTCCGTGTTTTACTCCGATGCAAATGAGCTTTATTACTTGTACTCATGCTTATTTCATATCTTTTGAGTACATCATGTTGGCTTGGTTCATATAGGCTTGACTAACACCTTTATTCTTATTGACAAAAGCTTATATGATCCAAGCATGTTAAAAACCTCAACTCTTTCACATACTCGAGGTGGTATTGTCATCAATCACCAAAAAGAAGACTTATCCTTTTTAGGTGGGAAAATAGAATTAGCAACTTACTGATTTTTAGATTGAACATCATTGAAACTAGCAGCGCGTTCTCTATTAGCTTGTACAATTTGAGCAGGGGTCAATGGTACCAAAGTAATTTTCTTTCCTTTATGCATAAAAGTGTATTTATTACTTCTACCATTGTGTGTAGCATCATTATCATGTTCCCAAGGATGACCCAATACGAGTGAACAAGCTTGCATAGGTACCACATCACAATCAACAGAATCAGCATAAGAACCAATGGAAAATGAAACTCTACAAGTTTGTGTTACCTTTGCTTTACCAGAATCATTTAGCCACTGAATATGGTATGGACGTGGGTGTGGCCGTGTGGTCAAGCCAAGCTTTGATACCACTTAATGGAGATGGGAATCCCGATCTTCCATCAGGTGATGGTAACTATCGTTGTGGCGGAGAATGACACACCGATCCGGCTTCAGATCGAAAGATCAAACCCTGCAATCTTAGCACCACAGCTCCTCTGGTTATCAACCGAGTCACGGACCAGGTTGACCTCACCAAGAAGGCTAATCCCTGCCTACGCAACGAAGAACACAAACAAGAATAAGAAAGAACGCAACCAAATTGTTGCAGCTACCTCCGTCAATAATGACACGTGTGCGACGGTCGCTGATGACGAAGAAAATCTGGAACAAGTTATGGCGTTGTAGCTTCTCAAGTTGCTAGACTTGTGAGCTGAGCACCCATTGTACAATGATGCTCCTATAAGCCACCGTGGCCTTGTCACCAAGGACTTCGCCGTCCTCCTCATCTGCATCTTGGTCTTCTTCATCCTCAATGTCAGAGGTGCTGATGTAACCATCTTCTGTAGCAATATATACCTGCTGACTTGGGTAGTCCTTCTGCACATGGCCAATGCCATGGCAGCGGTGGCACTAAATGCCCGAAGTGCGTCCCGTCGATGCAACGGATGAGGAACTCTTGGTAGGCACCTACAAAGAATTTTTACCTAAATCTAAAGGTCATGTGGGAGGTGCCTTAGGTGTAGCGGAAACTCCAGAGGCTGTTGGTCGCTTGCTCGCTGGAGGAGGCGGCCAAAAGGTGGTTGGCTTGGTCAGCCCCAATGATGGTGCCGAGCGTGGCATGTATGTGATGCTGACCTTGCTCTTGCCCTGCTGTTCATGCCCCTACAATTCCTTTTCTATAAGCATAGCAAACTGAAACAACTGGTTGACAGTGTTAAATTCTTTATAATCAACAATGTCCTGAATCTCATGCCTCAAACCCGAATAAAAATGACAAATGGCATCTTCATTTCCCTCAACAACACTACAGCGCATCAATCCCTTTTGGAGCTCACCATAGTAATCCTGTACAGATTTATCTCCTTATTCTAAACGCATCAATTTCTTACGCAAATCTCTATGATAAGAAGGAGGAACAAAATGATCACGCATAGCTACCTTAAGTTCTTCCCATGTACCAGGTAAAGCATCCTATGCAGCTAGCCTATTCCACTAAATAATGGCAAAATCCTTAAACTCACTAGTAGCTTGACGAACTCTATGATGCTCAGGGACAAGGTGGGCACTAAACTTTTGTTCTACTGTCATCTCCCAATCAAGATATCCCTCAGCATCGTAATGACCCAAAAAAGATGGTATTGTGAACTTAATCTTAGCATAAGGACCATCGGGTACACGGTGATTATTACCTTAATGGTGGTGGACACCACCCATACCTGTCGTGTTGCGGCGAAGACGTCGTCGTAATCTTGCTTGTCAGAAGGCTGCTCGATCCATGTTTCCAACGACATCATGCACTGTGTCTTCTGGCAAGAGACCATCGGTGTTGCTGCCGGAGACGTCATTGTTGTTGACCGCCACCAATGTTTCCGACTCAGTAACCTTGTCAGTTAGTGTGGAAATTCGTTTGTCCAACCTCTCCATGCTGTTGCCAATGTTGAGTTCAATGAGTGCGTTAGTGATGGCCTCATTCATCCTTTTTTGGGCATCCTCTACAACAGCTTGTAGTTGCTCTTGACTGACACACTCGTTGAAACCCTTAGGGTTGTTATCTCCAGTCTATTCACCTCCTGCCATTGTAAACACAAAAATAGAAACAAATGGTGAAAGTTATCCCTACCAAATGACTACGTGGTTACAGTGGTGTCACTTTTCACAGCAAGTGGAGGCACCTTACCAAGCTCTTACAAAGTTCTTACCAACGCAAGCAGTGGGCGGTACAACCGGCGACTGGTTCGTGATACCTGTGAGGCTGTGGTACCGAGATTGCAAAGCCCTTTGTCTATACTGATCTAAAAATTTGTGGAGCTTGGAAGGCAAACAAAGAGTAATATGTATATCTGGTACACAAGTCAGTAACAGAAAGTAATGCTGAATTATAGTCCAAAATACTTGTTCTCATTGCTGGTCTAAAGTGTTGCAAGTACCAGGTGTGTGACAAAAGTATGGTGGATAGCAAGGTGATAGGTGTGAGAAAAAACAAGTATGGTGGATGGAGACAGCAACACAAACAAGGAACCAGACAACACACGCTAACATAGCTCACTTTGGTCTTCTCTATGTGCTCCTCTAAATATTGTTCCTCTTTTGCCTCTCTCTTTTTTTCTATTTTTTGGACTGTCGTTGTTTTTTTGGGAAATTTTGACTTTTTATTTTATTTTTTTGATATTTTTCTTTACTTAGGAGCACAAAAGAAGTAACCACAGAAAATATGAGTTCAAACAAGTGAAAGACGTGGCCTGTGGAATTATCAGAAAACTGGATCAAATCGACAAAAACCTTGTGATCAGAAAAAAGAGGATCTTGTGACCACTTTTTGACCAATTTAAAAATCTCCGACCCCGACCATGCTGGGGATGGATAGATCTGAAATTTTTTTCTGATCGATTTGCATATATGGAACATCGAAAACGGAGTTCGTATGCGAAAACTAGACCAGTTATAAGAATTGGCTCCGAATTAGAGGACAAAACGGAAATAATGTGTGCAAAATTGGTCATAGCAGCCAAGATTTGATGGAAACGATAGGGAAAAACACACGAACTGGACTCTAACACGACCTAACCAGCAACAAGACCTCGACCAGGGCACAAACTCAACACGACGGACTCTAAAACTGAAATATGCAAAGGCTATGGCGCGGAAGGTTCTAGGACAGGAAAAACAAGTATGGCACTAGACTATGGGACGAATGCGAAACACTCAAACTAGGGAATAAAAGTGAACCTGACGGTATACCTTAGCTCTGATACCACTCAATGGAGACGGGGATCCCGATTTTCCATCAGGTGATGGTAACTATCGTTGTGGCGGAGAATGACACACCGATCCGGCTTCAGATCGAAAGATCAAACCCTGCAATCTTAGCACCACAGCTCCTCTGGTTATCAATCGAGTCATGGACTAGGTTGACCTCACCAAGAAGGCTAATCTTTGCCTACGCAATGAAGAACACAAGCAAGAACAAGAAAGAACGCAACCAAATTGCAGATGAAAGATTAAACTCACGAAGTTGGGGTCTCACAAACCGATGAACGGCGAAACTGTTCTTGATAGATTAATCTAAGCAAAATCTGAAACCTAATGATGGCAGTGGCATATGATTATAAAGGTCTTAAGGTCGTCGCCTACCTTGGACGTGCCCCCTAATGGGCCCAAACACGATACACGGTCCAACGGATCAAAAGAAGGTGTCGCAGCACCCTGGCAGATTCTGGACGCAGATTTGTTTTGACAATTCCTGTTGATTCCGAAGAGGTTTTGACGTGAAACAACTTGGATTGGCTTCCTTATCAAATTATCTTTCCATCCATATGTGGATCATCGAAAACGGAGTCCGGATGCGTCCTGGGTGACCAGTTTAAGGCAGACTGGTCCTGGAGGCCGAGGCAGACTCGGATTCTTGTTGGACTGTGCCTCCGACTTGTGTTGGACGTCCTTGCTGGTCATCATCACCTCCACCACTTCCTCTAAGTCTTTCATGACCCTCTCCAATGTTCCTAAGCAAGATAACATCATTAGGTAGTAGTCTATTCTCAAAAATATGAAAAGTATCGCTTAAGAATGAGCTCACCTCTAAATTGAGTTGTCGCTTTCGAGCCCAGGTCATTGGACCTTGCATGACGGTTGGAGGATCAGTGGGTACCTCTTAAAAAGTGATGTCCTCATCAGTAGGCCCTGATGATGCCTAACCCCTTCAAGCCGTTCTCCTTGAGGATGTGGATGGCGATGATGTGGTCCCAGATCTTCTTCTTGCCCTTCTCTGGGATGCCCCACTTCCTCCACGACTCTAGGGCCTCTTTGATCAAGCGCCCAGTGAACTCCGGCAGAGGGGCGGCGGCATCGTTCTTGAGGTAGAACCACTACGAGTGCCACCCCTTGTTAGACGTTGATAGCCACATCGACGAGCACTCACCGACCCGATTGTTCTAGAGCTAGATGTCGACGCACCCCATCGGCATGTGCAGCTCCTGCCTGCCGCTTTTCTCCCTCTTCTTCTGGAGGGTGATGATGAAGAAGTACCTCCACAAATCAAAGTGGGGGCTGATCCCCAGGAACCCCTCGCACAGGGCGACGAACGTCGCCATGTGCTGGATCCCATTGGGATTGAGATGCTGCAGTTTTGATCTTGTAGTAGTGCAGCAGCCCCAAAAAAATTTGTGGGTGGGAGTCGCAAACCCATGCTCGTGGAAGTGGGCGAACGACACCATATAGCCGTTGAGCGGCGACGATATGTCCTCCTCATCGGGCAGCAACCACTCCTCGGTTGTGGTCAACGCACGGAGAAGACCATGACAGATGAGGCCCTCCATGCATTGGAAGGTGATATCAGAGCGGCACCACGGATCCATTGGATATGGGGGCGGGTGGATGCGAGCTCGATAGTGGTGGGGATGCAGAGACAGAAAATCTGAGCGATTGGTGGTGGCGGTCATGGCTGCAGAGGCAAGGATGCAAGGTATAGAATCTGGGGGGTGAACCCTTTGGTTTTATAGGGGCGACGGATACGATGAAACCAACCGCCTGCCTATATCTCCACGCCTGCCACGATCTGTCGCAATGTCCCACCATGGGACGTGCGCACGCAATCTATGTCCGTTCCATCAGGAAACTCGCTGGACGTTTTGCCTCTCCAGATGGGCCATGACTCATCACGAGTAAGGGGAATACGGATCTAAAAGCGCCTCTACAGCCCGACTAGGCCCAGGACTTCGCAGGTCAGCCCATCGACAGGTTCGACAACCGCTCTAGGCACCTTTAGGGTGAGAGGAGGAAAGGGATGGGCCCGCTAGCGGCCAGTACCTTGGCGCATGAGCGTCGCGGGCATCCCGGCCCACATTCGAGTCTCGGCCGGTTATGATCTATGGTTTTTTTTGAAGAAAGGTACTTAGCCCTCGGGACCGGTCGAACGAACCCGAGAACTATATGGATTGACCGCTGAGAATCTGAGGTTAGTCACCAAACTAACCCAAGCTAGATCCCTATGAATGGGATGTCAGGGACCCCACTCAGACTAGCCTATTAACAGCTCACCGGGTGCCATGATTCATCCTTAGAGGAAAATCGTGGCACGGCTCTGCCCCTCCTTTTTTATCGGAAAAAACGCTTGAGGGAAGACAATCGCAAAGACGAACCGATCCTCGACCGGGCCCCTACTACGGGAGGGGCTTGAGGAAAGGTAATCACCGCCCCCAGGTCACGCTGTGGGCAATAAAAGAAGGCCGAGGCCTTCAGAGTCCTATTCGGAAAAGCCTCCGAAGGAGTGTTCTACTCCTCCGTAGGCTCGGGGGCTACTGTCGGGGACCAATACTTGGGTACCTAAAGAGGAGGAGCTAATAACCATCAACATTAACTCATCCGAGCAATCAAGAGCGCGACTACTGCTCTAATCGATCTCTAGGTGTGCAAGCTCCACCTCGCTCGACCTCTGAGGGCTAGCTCCACCTCGCCTGGTCTCTAGGATGGGCTCTGCCTCGCCCAACCTCTGGGGGTAGGCTCCACCTCGCCCGACCTCTGAGGACGGGCTCCGCCTCACCCAACACTGAGGCTATGGGCTTCGCCTCACCCGACCTCTGAGGGCTGGCTCCACCTCACCCATCCTCTAGGGGTGGGCTCCGTCTCGCCCGACCCTTGGTTTGCGCTCTGCCTCGCCCGACACCGAGGCCATGGGCTCCGCCTCGCCTGACCTCTGAGGGCTTGCTCCGCCTCGCCCGACCTTTGAGGGTGGGCTCTGCCTCGCCTGACACCAAGGCCACGGGCTCCGCCTCGCTCACCCTCTGAGGGCTAGCTCCACCTCGCCTGACCTTTGAGGGCGGGCTCTGCCTTGCCCGACACTGAGGCCACGGGCTTCGCTTCGCTCGACCTCTAAAGACGGGCTCCTCCTCGCTTGACACCGAGGCCACGGGTTCTGCCTCACCCGACCTCTAAGGGCTGGCTCCGCCTCACCTAGCCTCTGGGGGTGAGCTCCACCTTGCCCGACCTCTGGGGGGGGACTCCGCCTCGACCGACCCCAAGGCCAGGGGATCTGTCTTGCCCGACGGAGACCCATACCACCGCCAACCACTCTAGGTCTAAGCGAAGGGGCCTGGGTGAAAGCTCTGACACCAGGGAGGTGACTAGCACGCCCCGATATAACCCGTGGCCGTGACGGGATATACCTAGGGATTCACATCAGGAACAATGTCGGGTGTACCGATGCTGTTCTGCCTAACCCTCGTACGAGGACTGACAGGCGCGTCAATTCACCACGATGTCCACCAGGACGGAGTGGAGTGCCTCGATCGGGAGACGACGCCTGCGCATAGCGCCAGTGACGAATAGGGTCACGACGTGGAGTTGTCCCTGTTGATGTCTACAGAGTTGACGGGACCCACGTGAAGGAACACCCCCAATATTTTCAATGTTGAACCTTACGTGGAGACGTAGTACGTGTAATATAGATATACTATTTGATAATATTTTATTTAATTATATATCTTGGATGTCTGATCTTAATCTAATCAGTAAGATCAAGTGTTACTACACCCTTGTACAATACAGTGCTAAATAGTTCTAAACATAATTGAGTCATAAGTATTTTTTTCTATATGATAATACATGTTTGTCGGAGAAGTGCACAACGATACTACCTCCTTCCATAAAAGAATAAAGTTCTAGTTTTATTTATAGTCAAACACTCAAACTATCTAAAGTTTGGTTAAATTTATAAAAAGTAAGTATTAATTTTTATGAAAGCAATAGATATACTATTCAAATACATTCATGACGAATCCAACAACAACAACGTAGCCTTTCAGTCCCAAATAAGTTAGGATAGACTAGAGTTAAAACCCACCAAGAGCCTCAAGTCACGGTTCAAACACTTCAATAGCTGCTTTCCAAGTACTTCTATTCAAACATAGATCTCTAGATATATTTCAAACTTTCAAATATCTTTTTATTGTCTCCACATGTCAATTTCGGTCTTCCTCTATATCTCCTCATATTATTAGCTTGGCTTAGGACTCCACGATCATTATATTACTTGGTTTGTACAAACTTGGAGGCAGCATGTGTTAGGGTTTTGATTTGAGCGTTGCTCTTGGATCTAGCTACATGAATAGACGTGACTTTTGTCTCAAAATAAAAATACTAGCGTCCTGTTTGCCTGGCTGATAAGCTATGACTGAAAGTACTGTTTGCTGATTTGTTGTGAGAGAAAAATACTATTTGTTGGCTGAAAAAGTATGACTTATAAGCGAAGCGAACAAGACGTAGACGTCACTACCATGGAAACAAACCCGGTAGCTTTGTGTGATTTAATCTAGTATACATTAAGTAGAGGTCTTTGATGGCTTTAGTTTACAAGTTGGCGCATGTTTAGTTGGGTGAAAGTTTGAAATTTGGCTACTGTAGTATTTTTGTTTTTATTTGGTAAATAGTGTTCAATTATGGACTAATTAGGCTCAAAATGTTCGTCTCGCAATTTCCAACCAAACTGTGAAATTAGTTTTTTTTTATCTACATTTAATGTTCCATACATGTATCGCAAGATTCGATGTGATGGCTACTATAACACTTTTTTGAAATTTAGGGTGGAAACTAAACACGCGCTTGGTAGTTGCCTATCGAGTGGACACATCTTTTGGAGCAAAAGATTGAGGCATCAAAATACTTTGAGATTTTGCTCGGAAATTGGAGCGAGATTTTGGGCTGTCAATGGCCCACGGCCACTGCATACAACCTGCAGCTAACTGGCATTTGAACCCCCTCCCAAAAGAGCATGGGTATATGATGTACTACATCCCCACCCAACTTTGATGTAGCCAATAAACCTTGCAATCGTAATGATGCAAAACATGGCATGAGTAGGCATCATTCCACTTTAATTACCTGGTGGCATCATTGATCCCATGTGCATGCTCGCATGCCTGCGAATTGTCGTGCTAATCCTTTTGGTTACTTTTGGGAAAAAAAAAGACATGTGATTAATCAAAATACTCACGCGTGTGCAAACATTTTTCACTCTCACATTTTGATGCTTGTATTATTATATTAGTAGTTCATAACTACCAGTAAGCAAGAAGTACACCATGATTAGTAAGCAAGAAGTACACCATGATTATGGCTTCTGAGCTCCGTTCGGCTTACCCTATATTCGGTTTCTTTTTTCAGCCAAAACAATGTTTTTCTCTCATAACAATTCAGCCAGAACAGTGTTTTCAGCCAGTTTCAGCCAAAATTCTGCCAGCCGAACGGGACCTGAGTGCGATGATCTTATCTATGGGTCCGTTTAGCAGGAATTCAGATTCTAGTAGAAACTTTCTGCATTTAGATTATCTTAAGAAACGTTTCAAACGATGAATTGGAGTCAGTTTATGAAATCATTTGGCCAGTAGGCTGAATTCTAATTCCAAAAATATGTTTTTAATAAAAAAATATATATAAATGAAAATATGCTTCAACAAAATGCAGGGTGCTAATAACATACTCTGTGGATGCACAACAGCACTGTCAGCAAAGCATTAGTTATAAAAAAATAAAATGCAGGAGTATTCAAATACCTCAGGACCCCCAAAAATTTGTAAAATAGTAGTAGTAGAGGCAAGAGGAGCGAGAGGCGACGAGGGCCAGGGTCAAGGGGGCAGCTTTATTTTGAGGCACTGGCAGTGTTTCAAAAAAGAAGGAAAAAAGATAAATAAAGCAGGATGAGCACTTGACCCTCCGACCAGCAACAAAGATGCACATCGGCCTGCCTGCGATCACCAGTTTTGCTTCCTCAACTATGGTGATGGTTTGGCTTATAAACCGTAACTGAAAGTACTATTAACTAATTTAGTATAAGAAAAAAATATTATTTATTAACTAATAAACTATGATTTATAAGTTAAATACGACCAAACAAACAGGCCGCATACCAGACAACACAAGGACCAGCAGTAGCTTAGGACCACCCTATCACAGCGTCCGCTAGGTTCTTCCTTCTTCGGGCTCGGGGGCCGTAAAGAAATCATACGTTCGCCCGTAATAGCTCTTCCTTCCCTTGCTTAAGGACCCGTTTTATTCTATCCTAATCTTAAACCCTAGCTTTGCGGCAGAAAGTGATCCAGACCACCATTGCCGTAGTACGTACAAAAGCCTGTACACAGGCATTATTGATTGTCTTGTTCAGTTGTTCGGCCTGTTTGCTGGTTGGTTTTTGGGCTGGTTTGAGCTGGCTGGTGCTGGTTTATTGTGAGAGAAAAACACTATTGGCTGACTGATTTGGGCTGGCTGAAACCAACTAGCGAACAGGGTGGTTCTCAAATGCAAAGTCTGGCCCCTACTTCAGCCCTAAACATGTGCTAATAATAAATTAATTAGGCTTAATAAATTTATCATAAAAAACACGATATATTCTATAATTTATTTTTTTATTAGTATTTAAATATCCCGTGCTATACCCTCGCGTGACACCTCGGTCATCTGATCCAAACAACCGCTAAATATGCTCAGCAAGGCTCTATTAGGGCTCTGAAATTTGGATGGACACATGTTCTACCCGAAGACCCTATCCTGTTGGCCCACCACCCCGGCCCTCATCCTGCCTCTCGTGTCCCAGCCCCCGCGTCGCGCTTCCTCTCTCTTCCCCTGCGCGGCTGTGAGCTCCGGTGGCGCCCTCCCCTTCGGCAGCGCGACAGCAATCTCCGGCGGCGCCCTCCCCTTCGGCCCCGCGAAAGCGAGCTTTGGCGGCGCTGCCCCCCTCCGGCCGCGCGACGCCATCCCTCCAGTGGCGACCCGGCGGTCCGCTGCGCGGGCGCTCAGGAGCCTCGCCTTCCCGATCCCAAACCTCGACTCCGATGCGGACGCCGACGCCAGCGCCGGCACCGGCCGCCGCGCCCCTTCCCCGAGGCGTCGCACAACCGAGATCCGGACTCCCCCGACGCCGCGCTACCGAGCTCCGGAGTCCGAATCTCGCCTCCTGCCCTGGCGCTTCCCCTGTTTCCCCACACGTATAGCTCAGCAGATAGAGCACAGTGAATGACGAGTGGATCCTTTCATCAGTGTCTATCAAAATGGATTTGGGGCCTAAATTTATAGGCTATTGTTGGAGAGAAAGCAAAAAAATCTGGACCAACAAAAATAAAGGAGCACCCAAATCAAAAGTGAGGATCCTAATTTAGGTGGTCCTATTACAGTTGCTCTTCTAGTATAGTCATGAAGATAGTAATTTAAATGGTGTACTGCTACTCCATCTCATGGTTTGACTTCGTGTGATCTTTAAGGCTAGACTTTGGTTGTTACATGTCCCGTTGGGTTTACCCCATATTCAGCTTATTCAGTTTATTTTTTTAGTTGAAACAGTATTTTTCTCTTACAATAATTCAGTCTGAACAGTGTTTTTCAGTCAGTTTTAGTCAAAGCAAGCCAAACGAGGGCATAATTACAATAGGTTGCTCGCAATGATAAAAGTGTGGTCTAGGAAATTTCATTAGTTGCTAAAATAATACACTGCCCGTAACAATAACATCGAGATGCTACGAAATTGCTTTCAATTTTTGTTACGAAATTTACATTGTGTTAGTTCTAATTACTAATAAAAAATATTATAAAAATGAATCTTACTCTCATTGTCTCAAAAAAAGGAATTCTAGGTTTAGGATGACCCAAATTTTCTTAATTTGAACCGAGTTTATAATAGGTTTATTATAAAATTATATCACATAACTAATCCGATTGTATATATTTGGTATCATAAATGTTAATGCCTGCGTCCTCACACCCAAATGAATAAATTACTCTTTGTTGAATAATAAGTTAGTAGTGGCATAAGAAAGTCACATTTATTTAGGATTCATTTTTTGGCAGTGGCAAACACTAGTAAAAGTGCACCTCTGCAAACACCCCTTCCTGTCCTAAAACAAAATTTAGTTATGGTTTTATAGGCACTATATTTGACTAAGCTTATCAAGCAAATGTGTCAACAGTTACTCGTCAAATAGGTATATTGCAAAAATATATTATAATTTCATGAAAAAAATAGGGAAAATGGTGTTCTTGCCCCTTACACAGATGCGTAATTGTGATTTTGCCCTCATTTTTCTAACTTTGTGTTTTTGCCCTTAACTGTAGCAAAGTCAACGCGATTTTGCCCCTGGTCAACGCGAATTTACCCCTGTTTTTACCGTTGACCAGGAGCAAAATCGCGTTGACTTTGCTACAGTTAAGGGCAAAATCACAAAGTTAGAAAAATAAGGGTAAAATCACAATTGCACATCAAAGTAGGAGCAAGAACACAAGAGCTCCAAAAAAATACTACTATTAATTTGATATCATAAATATTTTATAAAAAAGTATATTTCATAATAAATTTAATAATACTAATTCAATACAATATACTCCCTCCGTCTCTAAATAATTATCGTTTTTTGTTTCTGTGACGTAAGTTTGACTGGATTTGTAGAAAATACGTGCAATACTTGTATCTCTAAATAAATTTATTATAAAAATTGTTTCAACGATCTATCTAATAATATTAATTTTGTATCATAAATATTAATATCTTTATATGTATCTAGTCAAAGTTGTTTCTCAGGAGACGAAAATGACAGTTAATTAGAGACGTACGGAGTATATGAGTTTTTTATAGTTTTATTATATAAATTAGCCTAAGCTCGTGATAGTTTAACTTAGAATAAAGATAGAATAACATATTTTTTTTCTATTGATGTAGGAGTAGTAGGTCGTATATAAACAGCTTTATTTTTATCCATGTCTCGCATGGGCGTACGGTAGGAATCCAAAGCATTTGTAGACCAGCACTCTAGCAGTAGATTCTCTTATGTTTCTCCGCTCTTTCGGCGTAGGGTAGGAATCCAAAGCATTTTGTAGACCAGCACTCTAGCAGTACATTCTCTTATGTTTCTCCGCTCTTGCAGTGTCATAATATTAGTAGAACCGTATATATATTCAAAGAATTCAGAACAGTGCAAAATTCCAAAAGAAAGCATTTTAATCGGTGGACACCAGACAAACTGGTAACCGGAAACATCCATTGTACCCTCCAAAATCCCTCTAGGAATCCAAAGCAAAAAATGAAGAGGTGAGTACCCAAAAAACTTAACTCGTCATTAGCTTTTATAACAGTGGTGGTGACAAAAGTTCAACAGCTCTTACATTATATTCTACATATGGCATAATACATGCATGTCGTTATAGCACTAATAATTAAATAGCTAGCTTAACCTCTCCCTCTCCAAGTCCACCAACAAGCCCAAGCAAAGCATGCAAGCACTTCACCGTCTGTTCAACGTTAACCTCCCCTCGCGGCCACCGGCCGGCAAGGCGCCGGCCGCCACGAGCACCACAAGGCAGCAGGCCTACACCGACGGCTTGCGCACAAAGTACCGGTAGGCGGCAACCTTCCGCTTCCGGGAACCAGAATTGTCTATGGACAACACCATCTTGCCGGCTTCCCTCGCTGTGAAGGCATTGTGCACGGGCTCCTCGGCGGTGGCCGAGACCATCCTCGTCTTCTCCACGCAGAGCGTGTAGCTGTCCTCGGCCACCGGCACGTACTCGGCGCCGTACTCGAGGTCCCAGCCCCCGACGACCAGATCCCACGTTATTGTTGCACCGGCCTGAATTACAAAGACAATGGTTTAGAGAAGACGCTCCATTACCCTGTTCGCTAATGCTGAAATTTGGCGTTGATGCTTATGCTGAAATGTTGTGAGAGAAAACACGGTTCTATGGCTGAAATGTACCCAAACATAGTGAAACTTTGTTAAGTATCCTTATAAAGTTTGTTAATTTACAGCACAAAAACGCGACCATTCATCTATTTTTAATCATAATATTGTGAAAGTGTGATAATTTATCTATTTTTCGTTATGAATACTAACTACACATGCAAAAGCACTAAAAAAAGTTGTTGAAGTATACACTTAATCATATTTATCCGGACTCCCTTAATCAAAGTCGCTGGTTCCGCCTATGATCACAAGTCATACTAGGTATTAACTTCATGCATAAATAAATAATCTTCATGGAAACTAAGTTCACATCTTGCTTATCCCTGGAAACAGGAAAAAAAACATATATTTGATTGTTTGTTTCTGTACATCAGACAATTTCGGTTGATCTTGGCATGTCTTGATAGCCATGATACTACAATAATTTCTTAGACGCCGGCCCTACCATGTGCAAGACTCACATGAACATTGCCCTGAAGTACATACCAGAATGAGAATCCAACACAGTGCCCAACTTTTTACAGGGGGTAAAGTGAACTGGCACTGACAGCAATAGCAAGATTAATAAATCAAGCACTCCTCAGTAATACTGTAGGTAGTAGCCACTTATTAAGACCTCAAATCCCAATTAGGCAAAAATAAACAACAGCCTGAGTAGATGCAAAGCTTCCCGCAAAAGGCCTCGTTTACACTGTTACTAGTAGAGGTAAAAACTAAAAAGAACAGCGACGGCCTTTTCTAAACTTTCACAGGCCCGCATGCACGGATGCACCCCGTATTGCGCCGAGCGCAGAAGAGATGACAGCACGTGGAGACTCGCGCCGTGGCGTGAACCGCAAAGAAAAGCTACCTGGCGTGTGTACTGTGGCAGTGCTGTGTGTATACTGCACCCGACTTTTTACCCTTCACGAAATTCTCACATTGCCGAGGTCATGACAGTTGACAGCAATGGTGTGCAGAGCTGGGCACTGGCCAGTGCAGTGTGCAGGTGCGTTGCAAAATTTAAACTCCACCTAGATGGAAGCAATTCATCACATGCAATGGCAAGTAGTTTTCCTTTTCTGAGATGAATGGATCGGAAGCTGCTGGATGTGCATGACTTGTGTGAAACGGCTAATGGCAAAGCTGTCATCTCTCTCCCTCCCTTGTCATGTGAGCTCTCCAACAAAACCTCTCCCTCCCTCCCTCCTCATGTGAACGGTGAACCGGAAGACACGACACGCAGCGAACGGGCGGAGCGCCTTGTTCGCTGGGCTTACTTGCCGTATTTTTTTTTTAACTAATGAATAGTATTTTTTCATAACAAACGATCCTTTTAATCGTAGCTTATCAGTCAACCCTATGGGGCAGCAGCGGCAGCTCTGCTCCAGAGAGCAGTGTTTACTGGTAGTAAAAGGCAGCGCGGTGCAACAGCACAGGGCTCAAAGTCCTCTGCTTTTGCAGCGTGCCCAGCGACAAGCTTGATGGACAGCTCCCACACCACAGATTTCAAAATCTAAAAAAAAAGACTCCAGCCCTCACATGCACCTGCACCACTGCCAACTCGACCATTTCTCCTCGAGTTAAATGAAACGTAGATCATTAATTTTTGCTGAATTGTCATCTAATCCCATCAATTTTTAAATTATATTTTTAGGTTTATTAAATTTTGATGGTGTGTTGTCCAGATCCATCCAATTTTTAAATTGCCTTTTAGGTCCATTAATTTTTGGTGGTATATCATCTAAGTCCATCAACTTTCAAATTACATTTTTGGGACCCTAAACTTTTTAGCTGATTCACCGTAGATCCATAACCCTTCATTTAGCAAATAGACCTGACATGACACGCCAAATAAGCAGCCACCGCGGAGTAGGTGATGAGTCCATAGTCCCTCAAGATGTTCATGGAGACTTGTCTAACAATAATTCAAATGTAGCAGCTGGTAATTCGTTAATATTCCTTGGTATTAAATTTGGGACTATTATTTTTAAGGATAAATATATTGTGGACATGAAAAAAATTTACGACTGCTGAACTGTCATCAAAAATATTTTATAAAGATGTCTTATTATTGCGTAAAAAGGAGGAGAAAATGAAGCCAACAAAATACATCAGTACTAATTTTAAAAGGGTAGAGATCATCAATGGAATTTTCCTAACTGATTAGCATCCTTGCCGTAGTATTTTATTATTTTTATGCATTAGTTTTCTATCTAGTTGTGATATACAATCTTTTATCTAGTATCTAGCTTTTAGTGCTTACATACACTTCTGTACGTGAATCAAATTGGTGGTTGCGTTTAGACGTGCCATACATGTTAGTCGAATCAGGGATTTAGGTTCAATCGATCCTAGTTGGGTAGGTGGTGTCCGAGTTTTGTTTGGTTCAGGTGGCCTACGTGCCTATACCTATGGCCTTCGGCCTTATACCGGGTAGATTAAACTAGATTTTATTATGGAGTTTATTCCCCGTCGAGCCGCCACTCGAGAAACCCTAGATGGTGATCCTATTCTTCGTATCGAAGATTATCTCCGGATGGTGATCTTGTCCTGTACTTCATGGTGGCTATTTTTTTTGGCGTGCCGTATCAGATCTATTCGCTAAATAAAGGGATATAGATCTACGGTGAACCAGTTAAAAAGTTTAGGAACCTAAAAATGCAATTTAAAAGTTGATAGACGTAGATGACACCATCAAAAGTTAATAGACCCAAAAATACAGTTTAAAAATTGATGAACCTAGATGACGGACCACCAAAAGTTAATGGATCCAAAAAAGAATACAGTTTAAAAGTTGATGAAACTAACACGTAACCAAAAGTTAATGGAACTACGGTGCGTTTAACTCTTTCTACTCGTACTAGTACTACGTGTACTCCGTATAGCTCATCCGAATACACACTCCTCGTACTGCGTGTCACGTCCCAAAAAAGATTGAAGAAAAACATGGTCAGCTCAAAGAGCTCGAACCAAGCAACCTAGGACATGGTGAAAGCCGGAAAAAAGCTCAACGAGCCTTGTTCTTGTTCTTGGGTGTTCGTCTTTGTCTGATCTTTGTTCATAAAGCAAACACGCAGTACCCAGGTGGTGATGCAATTGTTTAGCCCGCAAATTGGCATCCCGGAGACACGCAGATGAGAGTGATGCATGCTCGGCCAAATTTGAAGTGACCCCAGAATACTGCTTCTAGTTTTTTAACCATGTGGTTTCTTTGCGCCCACTGGAATCTGAGGAATTTGTTTGTACGTACCTACGTACGCAGATTTGAACAATGCGCAATTACAAATGCCAACAATCTGAAAGTGTGTCATTGCGTTCCGAATAGGCAGCGGCAATGCAAAATTGGGGGTATATACCTCGATACCGTCAATCTCCAGGAAGACCTTCTCGCCACCCTTGATGGTGAACTCGGACGCCGGCTTTGGTGGTCCGTTCTCGAGGTCGCCGGCGCGGCTCAGCCCGCCGTACTGCACCGGCACCAGTTCCGGCCGGATGAACCTGCGATTAAAATTGCAGGAGCAACTCGGGCTTAGACTTGTTAGTAGTGTCAATTTTGCATCGCAGATGCGCGCAATGTGAAAGAAGGAAATCGGCAATGTGGCCTGATAGTTACTGTACATACTTGTAGAGTGTCTCGGCAACGTTGCCCTCGCGCGCTATGACGAACTTGCTCTTGGTGCGCTCCGTGAGGAAGGGCGAGATCATGGAGAAGAGCACGGAAAAGTACCACGGCACGTTGATGAACACCTGCGGGCGGGTGGGTCATGCGCCAGCCGCATCGTTTAAGTTAGCTCAGGAATACGAATTGGAAATGCCAGGCAGGCAAGGTAGGTGGTCGACGAAATGCGGCCGTTGATTACCTTGCGCGCCACCATCTCCGGGTAATTGTCCTGGAAGAGGGAGAGGATCTGGTTGCTGGCGGCTCTGAGCTCCCGCTTGGGCATGTCCTTGAGGTCGGTGACCTGTATGATGGCGTTGACGCCCCCCGGCCTGAGGGTGAGCGCGCGCACGCCGCGCTCCATGACCTGGACGCGCCAGCGGAGGAAGCGCGCGAGGCGGTCGCCGTCGCCGAAGACGCGCTCGTACATGTCCCTGTCTTTGAAGACGCCGTAGGCGTTGTAGCAGACGGGGTGGCCGTCGCGGTCCCAGCCGTGCATGTAGGCGACGACGCCCTCGAGATCCTTGAAGCCCAGGTCCTCGTCCAGCACGGCGTCGGCGCCGAACTCGGCGCGCCAGGCGGCGCAGCGGAGCAGCATGGCGTGCGCGTCGCGGACGCGGAAGTCCCGCGCGCGGAGGAACTTGAGGAGCACCACGTCGGCGCGCTCGTCGACCGGGCCGGGGGTCGGGGCAGGGGCAGCGTCGTCCGCCGCGGCGGGAGGAGAGTGGGGGTTCAGCGGGACGCCCCAGATGGAAATGGGGTCCGGGTGGGTGGCGAGCAGCGCCTTGAGGTCGGCGAGCGCGCGGAGCTCGGACGACGGGAGCGCGGCGGCCACGTACGAGTCCTCCTTGAAGGAGGAGGAGCGGAGCAGCGCCGTGGCGTCCATGAGCGAGGACATGAAGCTGCGCTTGGCGCCCTTGGAGGCCGGGGCTGCCACGGGCGCGGGCGACGGGGTGGTGGTGGGAGACATGGCGGTGGCGTGGGGCTTGCGGACGTGCGGCGCGGTGGGGAGGGGAAGCCGGGAAGGGGACAAGGCGTCTGCGGAAATGGTGGGAGCTGAGGCGAGGAGAGGAGAAGAGGAGGAGGTTTTGAAATGGCAGGAGGATTTGGAGTGGAGCGGAGGAGCGTGAAGGGGGACGCTATGATGGCCGCGCCTCGCTCGCGTGGGGTTGGGCTCGGGGGCCCGGGGGGCCGGGGAAGGAGGAAGAGGGACCTGACCTGCCTGCTGCGGGCTCAGGATCACTAGCTGCTGGCGCGGCCGCCCGCTCTCCCGCGCCGCCGATTTTAAGAGCGGACGACCAAAAGCATGACCCCGGCTGAGGCTCTCGGCTCATTTTTGGTGGAAATTTCTTTAACAGACTGCCACATGTTTTTAAGAAAAAAGAAGTGAATTTCATCGAGAAGAAACTCTTTTAATATGATTATCAATTCTATATAAGTCTTAAAATTAACTGTATATTAAATCATAGAATGAAACTGTCTATTAAAAGTGGGTGATTCATCGATGCTTCTTTTCGTTTTATAGGACACGGAAGTCTTCGAAACAATGGCATAAACTTCTCACTGAGGCCGGCCTCATACGTTTCTTAAGAGAGAGAAATTATTGGGCGTTTGGTTTCAAGGTTTGATATGTGCTGCCTCGATGAGATGAGCGAGGATTCCAAGTGCCTATTTAGTTCCTAAAATTTTGCAAAATTTTTCAAGATTCCCCGTCACATCGAATCTTTGGACGCATGCATGAAGCATTAAATATAAATAAAAAATAAAATTAATTACACAGTTTAGACGAAATTCACGAGATGAATCTTTTAAGCCTAATTAGACTATGATTGGACACTAATTACCAAATCACAACGAAAGTACCATTTTTCAAAAAAAAATCACCAACTAAACAAGGCCCAAGCAAAGCTGTGTACTATTTGGTTTCCTTTCTTAAGTGCTTTGAGGTCTATGCATGTGTTGAGAACCAAAATTGTTAAAAGGAATAATTGACTCACCAATGCGTTCCTCTTGTTGAGACAATCGAAAAAATGAATTGATTGCCTCATTTTGAAGACTGGATGAAGAAAAGAGGATTCTTGGAGGCTGATGCAGAAAAACATGCTTAGCTAGATTTTAGAACACGTCGGGCTAGATTTCCCATAAAAACCGTCCTAGCTGGATTTTGGAACTCAACCAACACTATGCCAGGCCCCGCAAAAAACCGATGGGTCAATTTTCCCAATACGAGTCTAAATTGAGTTTTAGGGCCTGTTTGGTAGGATTTCTCCCTAGCTCCGGCTGCGGCTCATCCGAAGGAGCCATACTACGTTTTGTAGGAGTCGTTTTTTTTTTGGTGAAAACAAAGCCAGGCTCTGGATCCTTTGGAGAAAGCCTTCGGAGGAGCCCCTCGCCCCTTACTCAGTGAAAACACTTTCATTATTGTGGGAAACTTGAAGATTTCATTTGGAAAAGAATTTCTACTGGGATAAGATCACTTCTTGTATTTATATTAGAGGACCACGACACAATCGACAAAATCAATCTACTTTCTCTCTTTTGCCCTTTCAACCAGTGGCGGACCTAGGATTTTACAATATGATATGCCGTAAAAAAAATGATAGCCAGTTTGGTAAAACCACTTCCGATTCAATAAAACCATATTCCAATTCGATAAAAAACTGCATGTATTAAATAATACGATAAGTTTTAAATTCAAAGATTAAGCTACAATCGATGACAAATTACGATATAAATAGTTTAAATAAAATACAGCCATAAAAGAGACTTACGTGAACGTGACTAGACAATCATATGTTAATATGAATGTTGATAGCAGGAACTGGTAGATGGACTCATAATGTGATGCTAATTATTGATCTATTGGACGAAATCTTGACTGAAATTGGCTGGTTGTGTGAGAGAGAAACACTGTTTGGCTGGATGGATGAACAGTATCGCGTGAGGGGAACCAGCCGGCTGGCTGGTCTCCTTCAGACCAGCGAACACCGCCGAAGTCACAAACTGAAATACAAGCAAATTACTACTAAATAATTAGGGAATTCGGTGTTTTTGCTCCTACTTTAAAGCTCAATGATGATTTTACCCCTTCTTTTTTAACTTTTACGATTTTGTCCTCGTTATTTTGAAACGAAGCTTCTGTCCACCCCTGCTTTGAATCTCCATCAAATCAATTTAGATTAAATGATTTAAAAAATAAACCCCATAAAAACAAAAGGAAAAGGACCAGATTACCCCTTATCCATATCTTCGTAGTCCCTTCCCCATCGGACCGGCTGAGCTCATGGGTTCGTTCACACGGGCGGCACTTGAGGCGAAACCCTAGCTTTTCACGGCGGGTCTGGCGGCGGCGTGTCGGCATGGGCCAGGCGGCAGCGCGGTGCGCATCTGGAGGCGAGGGCTGGGGGCGGGGGCGGCAGCGCGCGCGGGCACAGGGCGCCGAGCCACCGCGGCGAGTGGGGTGCCAGGTCACGCGACTCGGGGGTGCCGCGCCGCCGGTGAGCGGGGTGCCGTGTCACGCTGGGTCGGGGGTGCCGGGTCGCTCTAGCGTAGGGCCACAAGGCCGCGCGGGCTCGGGGTGCCGGCGACGAGCACCCACCAGTAGGTATGCAGACCCATTCTCTTCCCTTCCTTCCTGTTGTGCGAAACAGTTTGCGACAACTGTGCTTGGGTACGGCTACGTGATGGTAACTGCTTCGACCAACTGTTTGCTGGCTGAACCTTTGCAGAGGCAAATCTGAGATTTATTACTGTCATGATTTCCACCTGAAAACACCTTGTGTTAAAGCTGAAAATACTCTCAGCTTGAAATATGCTCTTGTGATGCCTGAAGCCTGAAGGTCAATGATTTTCTTTTCAGTGTAGATTCAATCTGGCAAACAACTATTAATGTTCAAGAATAGGAAATATTTTGGACCTTTCTGAATGTTTAGCATTAGCAGTGTATGGAACTGCACATGTTAAATGGTTTACATGTGTTCATATCCTTAATGCTGATTTCAGTAGTTGCTTGCCACCAGGTGGTTTGTGGACCACATGCTCAGCCTTGGATTTTCAAAGTCTCTTTCAGAATGGATCGGCAGTAACTTGAAGGACAACAATCATGTGACCTGGGCTTTCGATCTTCAGGCTGCCATAGACATGTTTAGTTCTTATAGGTAAAGTTTAGCGTGCTCGTGCTAACGCTACGGTTAAACCAAAAGGATAATAATTTTTTTTAAAAAATGAAGTAAATAGTGAGATAGATTAAGAGCATCTCCAAGAGTTTGCTATCTCAACTTGGCATCCATATAATTTTGACAAAACAAGAAAAAATAACCTCCAACAGTTTGGCAAAACAACTTGGCATCAATAGTAACTTGGCAAATCTTTCCTCCGCGCGCGCAAATATACGCGCGCGTATACGGCTTGGCATCCGGGGCTCTTCGTTCGTTTAGCGGAGCTCTTCGTTCGCTTAGCGGGCCTCTTCGTTTTGTTAACGGGTTTTTTTATTTTACCAAGTCAAAAATGTCAAACTCTTGGAGATAGATTGTTTTTTTACTTGCATATAATTTTGGGAGTTGGCAAATCACAAGATTTGCCAAGTAAAATTTGACAAACTCTTAGAGATGCTCTAAGATTCATGCCAAAAAAATGCATAGTTAGGACAGGACGAATGCATAGTGAGATAGATTGAATTGCAAATCTTGCCTGCCTCATCCCTTAAAAAATGGCATCATGTGATCTAAACCATCATAGTCAAAGATTCCTAAAAAATCATAGTGTAGCAAGACCAGTAGCAAAGAAAGCTTAAACATTAAGTCAAATGATTAGGAATCATGCCACCAGCACCAACCATTCGAGTTGACTTTCAAGTTTAGAAGCAAATATTACCCAGCAAGTAAATTGCAAGATTGTGACAAATTCTAGTACATAGTGTAGTGAGCGCTACTTATCCAAGTTACATTACATAGTATACAGTTTTTTAAATAAATAAAAAGGTGAAAAATAATAAACTCCTCTCCTTTGCTAGAATCAATCTTCTGAGTACACAATGTGTCTCCCTGCCACGAACTGTGCAAACCATGAAGTAGACAGTAAATAGAATTAAGTCCCAAGCCTTGAAAAAGAGGAAAAAGGAACGGCATTCAGGACTCGAGATATCAAATTTTATAGTGCTATGTCTGCACCTTGCTTGGGACTGAAAGGCTATGTTGTTGTTGTCGTGTGTCTGCAACTTGTCAGCTGTCAACTAAGACAATTCAAATTATGGACAAATCGTAAAATACAGTAACTGATGGCAGTTGGTAACAAACAGTGTCTTGCTCCTGCAAATGAGTAAGTATTGTGGAAAAGATAAGCATACCATCTGCAGTGAAGGAGCACAAACTCTGTTAACATCCTGAATCACCGCCTAAAAGTAGGTGGGCCAAAGATCGGTTCATCTAGAAAGAAATCTTCCATAGTATGGCTGGCCTGCTTCTTCCGATGAACCGAAAGCACGGCCTGTCAAAGAACCATAATGTTTTGCCTCTTGTAGCACATAAAGTCAGCATGCCGGACTATTACCATCTCTAAATCGCTGTCTACGTCCGAGGGCAAGATGTTAAAAAGAAGAGATCAAGTGACTCATCTGCAAAACAAATGGCAAAAGCAGTCAGGAAATTGGTAGCAAAAGCAAAATTAAATAGGATTTGCATCCAAACAAATGAAGCCTACCGTCCCATTGAATGGACAGTAACTGAACCGATGCTGAAGCACGTCATACTTTTCAGAAAAAAAATAAAGCTAACCAAATCATGGATGTAGAGCCAAGGTAAGCGATGTAATTTCTTGATAATTTTGAGTTATTTGATTAAAGAGCAGGGATACCTGTTTTGCATTCAGTGGACCCCAGTCTATTCAGAAGTAAAGCCAAGGTAAGCAATGTAATTTCTTGATAATTTTCAGTTATTTGATCAAATTAACAAAATAACAACCCTATAATAGCTGATTAAGCACGGTTCATCTGATTTTAATCACATCAGCCCAAGGTAAGTAATGTCGCTTGCTCTCACGACAACAGAATCTCAACTGTGTTACCTTCGAGCCTACACATCCTTGTCGGTGTACAGAATGCGGGTCACAGACGTCGCAGGCAAGTCGAAGAACGAGGCCAGCTCACCAATCTGCGAAAAGAAGCACACGCCGTTGGAAACCAACACCTCACTTCACAGCCATAGCTTGCACATCACGAACGCACCTGACGCTGTAGGCCCTTGAAGTCGACACGGAAGTCACTGAAGGGCCCTTGCCATCGTTGTAGCTAGGGAAGCCGGTGAGCTCCTCCATCATTTGCCATGCCACGTCATTTTGGCCCTTGGTGACGCTAATGACGCCCATGGGCTTATTTTTCATGCTTCCGTTTGGCTTTCCCGCCATCAGCTAGTTGCTGCAACATGGAGAAAAAAAGTTAGGAACTTGAATCAATCTAAGAAATCTAGAAAACAAGTGTGCATTAAAATACAAGTTTATGACAGTAGGAATTACTCCTCTTGAACCATATAAATACGCAAGCTTAGTTGATGGCAGAAAAAATAAAAAAAATCATTTATACACATCTTAAATTCAAAGAAGGGGACAGTTGATGGCCATATAAAAAAATAAACTATCACGAATCTATGAAAGCTGATTTCTCCAAAATTTTGGTGACTCCTCCATGAGCATGAAGACATGAAAAGGACAAGTAAAGATGATCATTCAGGTAGGCATTCGGTCATGAAACAGCCATGCTTAGATTGCCGAATGTGTTTGCAAAACATAGATTCTCTTGTCAAATATACATCATAGTGTAAGTGCTATATCTGACAAGAAAAGTGATAAGAGAAACCTCGCAATGCCCAAAGTTCATATAGATAAGTTGTTGCGCGATGCATATACGCCCAAAGTTCTCATTATATAGCTAACTACGTCGTATCCAAATTGCCTGTCTTTCCTTTACAGTTAGAAGCATTTCTTCTTCCTTCTTCCTTCCTAGCAATACAATTTACTGCATGCTGGCACAGAGCCTCTAGATTCCTCACCCAGCCATCTCCAATTAGTAGACTAACCAATTAAGATGCATGAACAAACACATACTTCTCGGTGTCTAGTCGAGGGCCCTCGATTGTGGAACCGATCAAAAATTTCTATTATGCTACCTATTTTCTATCACACTACCATCTTTTATTGAATTTATTACTAATAATTTGACATTTGCATTGGTAAAAGGGAAACCATTTACAATGACATGAACTACAAACAACTGACCTGATGAACCTAGAACCAGCAATCCTGCTCCTTCAGTAATAGCACCATGGCCTTGCAACCACAACCTAAACAAAAAAATATTCATAGTGCAAACACATGAGAAGAGTCATCAGAGACAGCAAGACACTGTTTCCCACTGGCTGAGGCATCATTCTCATTTGATGTTGGCTGCCTTTTCTCTACAATTTTCGAATTTCGACCCTGCCATTTTCCTGAGCAGAGATGTCTGAAATAGTAAGGCAACATCATACAGTGAGGCAAACAAAATCTAAAAAAGGACAATTAGGCAACATATTCGTCGGCACCATGCCACCATGCCTTCAGTACCTGATCGAATCCATCAAAAGCAAGGATTATTGGGAATGAAAGTAAGAACCCATGTCAAATAAGAGAGGCTGAATTTTCATGCGGTGTCAAATAGGGAATTGTCTCCAATAAAATGGTGACTTAACACTGGCAATATTAATGCAAGTATCAGAAATATAAACAAGTAAGCACCTTTGTTGCAATTCTAAACACAAGGATATTTTTCAGCAGCACAACTGAAGTTACATGATATCACAAGGATCCTCACAGACCTAATATCAATCAGGTCATTAGGTGATCTAGCTATCACTATTGCATCTATCTTCGGAAAGTAGTACTCCCCAATTGGTCACAAATCTAGCCGCAACGCACAGAACTCAAACAGGGAGTAGCAAATCTCACCCTCTTCATCGGGACCTTTGAATAGCGCGGAATGCAGTTTGACCACTTGCATGAGGGGGATGTAGATCAACAGCTGCTCGTCTGATTTGCTGGTGAGGTACAACCCCTTGTCGTCCCTCAAACTCTGCAACCACCAAACAAGCACCACAACACAATCGCTATTAGAGTTCGCAGTAGAGCCATGAGCGATCAGGAAGCCCACACCAAAAAAATCGTAGGATAAGTTCTGGGGGAATACAAAAACAAACGAACTGCTCCCACCGAAATCGCCAGCAGAGAAGTCTAAAAATCTGTTGGAATCCCAGGGAGGGGCTAGTCGAGCTAGGGTTCGGGTTGAGGGGGAACGTGGCTACCTGCTTGGGTTCACTTTCGAAAGCTTCTGGAAGGGTGAGGCGGGTAGGAGGGGGAGGGCGCCGTGGCTGGCCATGCCACCGTCGAGCTGGCCGCTCCGGCTGCCGGGGCTGGCCGGGCGTGGGCCACCGGGCGACCGCGGGCACCGGCTTGTCGCGCCGACTACCGGCCTAGCTGTCGTCGCTCCGCCTGGCCACAGCGCCCGGCCTCCCTCGCGCGGTCCTGCGCCTGCGGGTGGCGCCTAGCCCCGCGCGGCCCCTTGTGCCACCGGCGGTGGCGGCTCCCTGGTGCTGGGCGTGGGGGAGAGGAGTCGGTGCTACGATTGCTCGAGTGAAAAGGGATGGTAAAGAAAAAGAGACAGTGTTAGGGATCGAACCGTAGCTGCTTGGGCGCTCGCGTTGGAATGGTTTGAAGCCGCACGGCGTGGCGGGGGTGAGGACGTGGCGGGCCTTAGGAATGGTTGCCCCACGGTGGCTCCGGTGGCGGGGGAGGTGGAGGAGGGGCCGCCGCGGCAGACACGACCGGCGCCCATCGCGACGAATCGGGTTGAGATTGGATTAGGGTTCTGCCCCGAGCTACGACGATTCGGCGCAGATCAGATGGATAAGGGTGGGGCGGCGCCGGATTCAGACACGGGGGCACCTGGATTTGGGCGAGCGGAAGGAGGAGCTCCGCCCATGACGGCGTGGTGCCCGACCGTCCGGCGCTCGTGGCCTCACGCTCGGCGCCTCGGCGCCTTGTAGCTAGCGCCCTGCGCGGCTACGTCCCTACTGTGTGCCACCCGGAGTGGCCACGTGTCCGCGGAGTGGTGGAGCGGCAGAGCCATGGACCCTGCAGGCAGCTTGCCGCACCCGCACGCGCCGGCATGCCCTACCCTGCACCCCTTGGCCCTCCCTCGTCGCTCGGTTTTTTTTGTTTTTTTGGTAGCTAGCAGGGTTTCAACCTGGATCATCGTGGGTGGGTTTGCGGATGACGCACGTTGAAGCCTGCGCGTGTGTGCGTTGAAGTGCGAGGAGGGTGCGGGGTGAGAAGCCTAGCATCCCACATTAAATAATGGTCATCGAATTTGGTTTAGGTGTTTTATTAGTCATTGATTTTAATAGAGACGAATTTTTGTGTGCATTTTCTAAGTGTACAATGGCTTGAAGCTCTCAGCGGGGGACGTTTTCTTAAGGGGACCTAGTATTATTTTGTTTGGTCCATTATAGTAGAGAGTATTGAGAATTACTTGTCCCAAAAAAGAGTATTGAGAATTACTTGTTGGCATGAATCATAATATCAAGCAGGCCTATGCTTTGCCATTAATGCAATATACATGATATTAATTTGTTGTGTGATAGTATTAAATTCTGTTTATATTGATTGTTAGCTGGAATGTTGTCGATTTTTTCTAAAAATTCTGTTTCAAAACTGCCAATTTGCTTACATGAAAATAGGGGTAAAACACAATTATCCAAATAAAACAGGGGTAAAAACACATGAACAAAGCTATCCCTTTGTCCAAAAATTAACACTGTTAGAGGGACTTCACAAGTCAGGGGTAAAGTCTCCTTTCGTTTTGAAGTCGTAGGGGTAAAATCATAAAGTAAAAAAAAACGAGGGCAAAATCACCATTTCGCTTCAAAATAGGGGTAGAAACGCTTAATGAAGAGTGCTTATAGATTTGGAATGCTTTCTTTGAGTAAACTATATATTTTCTAACAAATCCTGATCTATTCTATCTAATGGAATCTCTTATCTATTGTTCTTGTTTTTTCCTACTTTCCTCTTTTATTCTGCGTCTCCTCAGATGTTGGTAGGTTTGAGGAGTGATGGTGGTCCGCCCCCTGTCCGAGCACCCCTATTGCCGCACGACGGAGAGGCCAGGTGTTGGATATATGGGTCAGGGGTTGTGGCAGAACTGCCTAAAATAACTCATTTCCGGAGGTGCTTGTCTTTATTAGACACTAAACACCCTAAGAGCGAGCTAATTTAAACAATTCTGTCGAGCACACCCGATGGGACAACTCGAAAATCCATATTTTTCAACAGGATCATAAATGGGAGAATAAAGCTTACAATATTTTAGCCATTTCTTACATCATTTTTCATGCAACATCAGAGTATAATATTTATTGTTTATAATAGCGGGATATAACCATGTTATCAGAGTTTCAGCAGAAATAAAATCATTTAATGACAAGTTAAACATTAACATGATGATCTGTTATATACATCATAACAGGTTATAAATTTTTCCATTGTCAAACATTTTGGGTGGAAGTTTCAAATAAACTCTATGTCCACAACCTTAAGGAAATCCTCGTTGAGCCCACCAGGAGGTTTCCGCACAAAAGTGTCAGCTCTAGCATCCACTTGTCACCTGCAACAGGGTAGAACAAACCCTGAGTACTCAATTGTACTCTGCAAGACTTACCCGTCAGGGGAAAATAAAAGACTCCAAGGATATGCAAGGCTATCTGGCTTGTGGATTTATTGCATCTGCAGGAGCATTACTAAATATGCATTCTTATATTCAATTTTATTAGCAGTCATCATTAGTTCATTATCTAACCATTCTAGGTAAGCACCTATGCTACTTTCAAGCAGGTGGTAAGCAATCAGAACCATTTTATCACCTTCCAAGTTCCAGTTCTTACTACGATGCTAGATCATAGCCAAGTCGTACCGTATTACACGACGATTCGCTAACCAAAGTATCCTAGCTGGGTATCTCGAAACACACACCCCGCTTGTACCCCAGGCACAAGCAAGACCAACCCACCACTCTCCTATCAAGGGGTCTAGGTCCCTGTCCAAACTTGTACTCCAAGCCCCCACTCCTGAGTCCTGGACTTAGTTTGGTGCTTAGACCTCCACCATTCCCGCCTCCAATCAGTCGGTCTGGAAAGAGCCAGAACCCACGACAAGGGAGCAACGAGCCTTCCCGCTCTCATATGCAAGTATGTGCTCAGGATAATAAGTCTGTGACCTGAATAGAATCCACTACAACGGACGGTCCTCAATTGACACAGGCAGGACAAATGCAACCAGAGCCTCGCTCGGTTACCTAACCAAGTCCAAATCCAAATCCAAAGTATGTTCCCGCCCGGTCTCCAATTATTATCCATATATATTCCATATGATAGTAACATGATAATAGTAACAATAATATATTTCCTATCTCTCGCGAGTGACAGGCAATCACTCGACTTCTACCGGAGTCCTGTAGCATAGTAATCTACATGATCCTGTTATACTAGTAAGACACATAGGATAAGGATATATATATATATATATATATATATATATATATATATGCAGAATAATAGGGGTTATGCATCGGGGCTTGTCTGGGTAAAATATAACCAAGTTAGTTGTTCGTCATGGTGGCATGATCATCATGTCACCCTCTGCTTCTGCTACTCCAGATGTCTTCACGATCCATGGTTGTTCCTATTATGATATACATGGATGCAATGTAGAAACATAAATAATCACGGCAATCGCAACCCTAAAATATGATTACGCTGCTAAACTAACGAGCTGGCTCTAGCGACTAATGTACAAGGCTACATATCCATGTTGTCCGATGAGGCATTACTTCCCAATAACTATTTTAGCTACAAACTCCCAGATATATCCTCAATTCATTTTTATTGATTTAATATATTTGCAGACCAGGGCTTAATAGGTATTCTAGCAAACTAATTATTCTAGAGCTGCAAAAATTATAGAAAGCACATAATAATATTGTGAAGCTACTATAAAATTTTCAAAGCTAAGACTATCATTATTTTGCAACAAAAATTCCTACAAGTTCATACTTAATTTTAGAGCATGTTAAAACATTTAAAGCATCCATAAAATATTTTAGAACCACGTGAACCAAGTACACTAGCAGGTAGATCATGATT
Source organism: Miscanthus floridulus (assembly GCF_019320115.1). Classification (NCBI taxonomy): domain Eukaryota; kingdom Viridiplantae; phylum Streptophyta; class Magnoliopsida; order Poales; family Poaceae; genus Miscanthus; species Miscanthus floridulus. The sequence goes on along the minus strand of NW_027097165.1, from coordinate 23,487 downwards.
TTAGAAGCTAAACAAAATTGGTTTCACAATTTTTGGATTCATACAAAATTTTATTTTAAATTCACAAGTTTGCCTTAGAAACTAATTTAGAAAATGCTTAGAAAAGGAAAAGGGCCGGAGGCAACCAATCGGCCTAGCAGCCTAGCGGCCTAGCGCGAGGTGTGGCCACGCACGAGTCGTGACGGCCTAGTGCGGCCTAAGTCCGGGGCGCCCGCGTGCGCTTGGCGTTTTGCAAAAGAGGACTCGCACTCTTAGAAAATCAAACGATACAGTGTGACACTGTTTCACCAGACTAGAGCTTTGCACAAAACACCCCACGAAACATTGTCTTTACAATGGGACGGTCCCCGGCGCGCCCGCTCACGATGGCGCAGCTCACCGACGGCAACGGTAGTTACGCCAGGCAACCAAGAACCGCAACGGTAGGCCAAAAGGGCCGATCACTTATTACGGCTAAACTCACAGGGGTAGGCGGCGGTTAAGGACTCGGCGATGCACAGACGTGAGCAGCAGCGGTACGTGGCTAACTATGGCGGCGGCGCGCCCATCCCGATGACCTACGACACTATCGGGAGGTGGAGATAGCGGGTAAGCACTAGTAGCTCACCAGAATTCATGCTGTGGTGGCGATTGAGGCGGAGCAGTGCCGAGGTGGCCTGGCCACGTGCGACCGCTCTGGGCGACGGCGGCCCGAGCGCGTCACCGCACCGCTGATGAGCACCCTGGACAAAGCAGCCCGAGCACCGGTGTGGCAGAACCACCCGAAATAACACGCTTACGGAGGTACTCGTCTTCCACTAGACACTAAGCACTCCAAAAGCAAGCTACAGCGGGCGGTATCCGTCGGGCACACCCCAAGGGAGAACCCGAAAGATCTACATTTTTCCCAAGGATCCAATAATGAGATCGAGTTACAATACTGGTCGATTTAATACATCAGAGTTCTTAAAAATTTCATTATTACATTACCAAATGTTAGAGTGTGGAATAATAAATAGCGGAATTTAAAATAATCATCTAGCGATAAGAACGAGGATCTGTCTGTGCCCACCAGAAGAATCCTCCACACAATGGTACTTCTCATGCATTACCTGCAATAGGGGTAGATAAACCCTGAGTACACCATGTACTCACAAGACTTATCCGACTAGTGGGAATAATTTCTCGACTCCAAGGAATATGATAAGCTTTATGGTTTGCTGGTTTCTTTTGGCAGAAAGCAATACTAATAGTGAGTCCTTATTTATGTTATTATTATCAGCCGTATTAAGTTATTATCTATCCAGTCTATATAAGCACCTGTTCTACTTTCAAACAAGAGTTGAGCAATCAGTTCCATTTCATCACCTTCCATCTTTCAGTTCTTACTACGGTGCAAGATCCAAAAACAAGTCGTACTGGATGCCCGATGATTCGCAAATCAATGCCCCCAGCCGGGTACCTCAAAAACACATGCCCCGCTTGTACCCCAGGCACAAGTAGGACTAACCCATCACCCTCCTATCCTGGGTGTCTAGGTCTCCGTCTAAACTTGGACTCCAAGCCCCACTCGGACTCAGTGCGGTGCAAGGACCTCCACCATCTATGTCTCCAATCAGTCGGTCTAGAAAGAGCCGAATCCACAATAAGAGAGCAACGAGTCTTCCCTGCGCCCATACCCAAGTATGTGTTCAGGATAATAGATCTGTGACTTGCCTTGAGACTTATGCAACGACCGGTCCTTAATTGACATAGATAGGGAAAAGTGTAACCGAGCTATGCCCTGTTGGCCGCAGGACATAACTCCTTACACCCACCAGTACCCAACCATACCCCTACTCGGTCACTATTTTCCTTCCCACCATTTTATCATAAGTGATCATATTTGTCACCTATTTGTGACTAACGGCAGGTTACTCACGCTACCGATATTCTGAGCATAGCAACTACTCGACCTATACTAGCAGGACTCATATGTAGATATATTTATGCTTGTAGTTTCATAAAATGCCTGTACTTAAATGCACATCATATATATATAGATTTAGTGATCAGTAAAATATGGGTTATGCACCAGGGCTTGCCTTGGGCTGGCGACGTGTCAGCAAAGTCAGCTCCAAAAGGCTTCGGGGCTCCCTCTTGCACGAGGATCTCCTCCTCGTACTCCTCGATGACCTCCTCATAATCTTGTTCGTCCATCGGCATGAACTCTACCAACTCATGATCTATATGCATGAAATGATGATGCAATACTTAGTATTACGGCAACAGCAACTCTTAAAATAAGAATACATCTATCAAACTACTAAGTGAGTTCTACCAACTAAAGTGCTAAGCTACCTACTGTTACCACTAACAAGTATGAAGCATGACATACAACATCACAGCAACTAAAGGTATTCTTACTCTTAATACCGATTTACTCTATATATGATAAAACAGGGATAATAACTACTCTATTTATCAACCTACTCTAGGACTACAAAATTTACGGCAAGTACATAATAATCTAGTGAGCCTACTGTATTTTTTTTATAGCTATAGCTATCACCAATTTACCACAAAAATTCCTACAAATATTAATCTACGTAATACTAAGCTCTTTAGTTTGAATTTATGAACCTACCATTGTCATAGCTAACTGTAATCTAACTACACTAACAGATAGATGTCATTTTTGTGAACCTAACGAACTTGGTTTCACTATTTTTGGACATCTACAAGATTTACTACAATTTATCAAAGTTCAGCTAGAAACTATACTGAATAAACATTTGTAAATCGCGGGAAAAATTGGAAAATGAATTCACAGCGCGGCCCAGCTCGCAACGCGGCTCGGCCCACAACAGCAACCCGCGCTCGCGCGCCAGTGTGGCCCACGCGATGGCCCGTTCCCACGATGGTGGCCCAACGCGGGAGACCCACGCGCGCGCCGGCGAATATGCAAAAGAGACCCTGACTTTCCGCTAAATGAATCCACCGTCCCTCCTACTATTCTACTCTCTAACTAACACTCGCATTTATCCGCCCGTCTCATCTCGAATTTACATTATGACAACCCGTGGCCGGATTTAATAGGGGCCGCGGCGTCTCCGGCCAATGCCAGCGAGCACCGACCCTCTTGGCAGCAATACTCACCACCGAGACACTCCTCAACGCAAACACAGTTGAACAAGGTACCCATCATCATGATTGGTGGCGTACAGAGGCATGACCATGCACCACGGTGGGTTTGGCCGTGGTGACGCCGACGCCGGCTAAACGTCCAGCCTAGCGCTACCACTACTCCTAGCCTCCATTCCTAGAGTACCGATAACACCCTAGAGGTTCTAGATACAGCCATCCTTCTCCCAATCCAACCGACCACGGACACAGTGACAACACGGCGTCCGCCGGCGGTGGCCACGCACTCCGGCCAGCCTCGGCCCCAATTAACTCACCCAACTATCCTAGGAGTAGGAGGGCCTTACCAGAGACACGTAGGATGACTTGGATGAGGTCACGGGGCATGACAAGGCGACTGGCCATGTACGCGGGGTTGCTCTGGTTCCCGGCAAGAGCGGCAATGATGTTCCCGGTGACCCGTTGCTTCGCTAGTGAAACCGCTACACGAGCAAGGCCACCAAGTCAATCACTACACAAAGCACAGCCTAATTGAAACAGTGGAGCACCATGTGATGCCATGGCCGTGCACCCGCTTCGACGGCCATGGCGGACCACCGCGAAGGGAACGACCCGCATTACCTCACTATAGGCCGAACGAACATCGGGACAACTCCAATCGAAAGCTAACTATCAGAGCTCGTAGTGTGTATGGTTAATTGGAAAGATGTGGAGTATGCGAGGCCAATTGCTAGGACGACGCCTATGGACTTATGGTGGCCGGCAATGGCAAAACCTTAAATTGACGCCCCTCCATTGTACCACCGCAACAGTGGCAGGTTAGGCATGAAGCTATCCTCCCACTCGACCACCAAACATGCTCAGTAACAAGGATAGGGCCAGCTCATTGGTTTGGCTTTGGCGTGGCTCGGCCGGCCGGTGACCTTCCAGGCGACATGATGGGAACCTTTGGTGTGGCCTCGCGCACAAATGTGAGGAGGAGGGCAAGCCCATGTGTGCGCAGCTAAACGTCAATAGGCGCAGTAGCTGTGTGGCAGCGCCGGACGGCGCGCAGTGCGACCGGGGTGCAGTGCAATGCGACGGTGAGCAGCAGCCGTGGGCGGACGCGATGGAGGGGGGCAGAGCAGCCAGGCATTGCTGGGCCTAGCATACGTGTGTGCCGTGTGCTAGAGCGCGGTAGCAGGAGACCGTGGCAGGTAGCGCAGAGCCAACGGGCGGGTGTGCACGCATAGGCGCGACGGGCGGCCAGCGTGGCAATGCTGAGAGCCAGATGGTGACTGCGCCCAGGCGCTGACACCATTCAAACATGCGACTTGCATGCTTTTTAAAGCATCCTAAAAACTCAAACCCAATGATCCAAACGCCAAACCAATTATTCTATCCTCAAGAGGGTACATAGGGCTATCGAACTAATCCAAAATATCTTGCCACTTCTTAACCCGATCGTTCTACAAAAATTGTTGAACATGGCTTCGTCGACCTATTTTCTGACTTACGCGAAATGACTAAGCTTCAAATGGTTTCACATTGAATTCCTTTTCCAAGCTATGTGATACACTAGCTAATGAACCCCGTCCTTGACCACACGTATTTTATCGTTGCCTACGAAGTTCGTACTATGAACTTTATCAAAGTTTCACATATGCGTTCTATAGCATTTTTGTTCGATAAAAATTCACTTAGAACCCTAAACGATATAAAGCGACATGAAATGCAGCATTTGTTTTGTGTTTCAAATGAACGTTTCAAGTGTCGTACATTGATTTATACCTATATTACACACATTTACACACAAGTATGATGCTCATGCAGTGTTTTAGCAAAAAATATACAATGTAACACCGAGGGTGTTACAAATCTACCCCCTAAAACAAAATCTCGACCCGATATTTCATGTGCCTAGTGTGAGAAGAAGATAGGAGTACATTTCAACATAACAACTAACTATCAGGATTAGAGAGAAGGTGGGGTAATGCTTTAATATATATCTCTCTTGTTCCCATGTGGCCTCATCCTCAAAGTGATTTTGCCACTGCACTTGTAGAACTTTACCACACTGTTTCTGGTCACTCTTTCTTTCTTGTCTAGGATTTTGACAGGGTGCTCAACATAAGTCAAATCAGGCTGGAGGGGAAGCCCTTCAATTTCCACAGCTTCATCAGACACCCGTAGACATTTCTTCAACTGTGAGACATGAAACACATCATGTACCATAGACAAGATATCGAGGAGCTGGAGACGATACGCCACTGGGCCACACTGTGCCAAAACCTTGAGGGACCCACATATCGGGGAGCTAGCTTGCCATGGATACCAAACCGATGCACCCCTCTCATAGGACTCCAAACTTCAAAAGCCTTCTTTGCTTGTCCACATAAGACTTCTATCGGCTCTAAGCTGCCTTCAAGTGTCTCCGAATAATGGTGACTTGTTCTCGAGCCTCTTCGATGAATTATGGACCAAAGTACCCATGGTCACCCACTTCAACCTTGTTAAGCGGTGTTCTACACTTCTTGCCATATAGAGCTTTAAACGATGCCATGCGAATGCTCTCTTGGTAGCTATTATTGTAAGAAAATTCAGCTAATTTCAGGCATTCATCCCACTTTTGAGGAAAAGAAATGACATAAGCTCTCAACATATCCTCGAGCACCTAGTTCACCCTTTCAGTTTGACCATCAGTCTAAGGATAATATGCGAAGCTTCTAAGGAGACGAGTACCAAGGCATTGTTGTAGTTGCTCCTAGAAACGGGAGACAAAAACAGACCCTCTATCGGAGATGATAGTATGGAGAACTCTGTGTAAGGTCACAATCCAATCAAAATATATCTCCACATACTCCTTGGCTGTATATTTGGTGTCCACTAGGATGAAATGAGACGACTTAGTGAGACGGTCCACAATGACCCAAATAGAATCATAGCCCTTGGATGTGCAAGGCAAACCCACCATAAAATCCATGGAAATATCTTCCCACTTCCAAACAGGAATGGGCAAGGGCTACAAATATCCTAGGGTGCGCATATGATCTGCTTTAACCCTACCACAAGTGTCGCACTCCGTGACGTGCCAGGTGATGTCCTGCTTCATGTTGGACCACTAGTACAAGTGGCATAGGTCATGATACATCTCGTTGCTGCCAGGATGAATAGACAACTTTGAATGATGGGCTTCACTCAAAATCTTGCTTCTCAGCTCCTCACTGAATGGAACCACCAGTCTATCCTTGTATCTCACTACACCATGCTCATCAATACTAAAGTGAGGGCCACGCCCTTTGGCAATCAATTTTCTGATGTGGGGAATTTCTTCGGGATCTTCCCTTTGTTCCCGAATAATCTGCTCCAGTAATTCTGAGGCCATTGCAATGTGAGCCAACACCTTTGCGTGGTTGAGAGACAAAGGTGTTTCCTCAACCTGGTGTGACTTTCAGGTCAAAGCATCAGCCACTACATTGGCCTTTCCTAGGTGATAATGGACTTCCAAGTTGTAATCCTTTATCAACTCTAACCATCTCCTTTGCCTTATATTCAGCTCCGACTGAGTGAAAATATACTTGAGACTCTTGTGATCTGTAAAGATATGCACATTGTTGCCCCATAGGTAGTGCCTCCAAATCTTCAGAGCATGGACCACGGCAGCCAGCTCTAAGTCATGAGTGGGGTAATTCACCTCATGATTTTTTAGTTGGTGCGAAGCATATGCTATCACATGCCCATCTTGCATAAGCACACACCCCAACCCCGTCTTTGAGGCATCACAGTATACATCAAAGGGTCGGTCAATATCCAGTTGGGCCAACACAGGAGTAGTGGTCAGAAATGTCTTTAGAGCTTGGAAGGCTTCTTCACAGACTGGGCTCCAATCAAACTTAGCTTCCTTTTGGAGCAGCTTGGTCATTGGCTGAGCTATCTTGGAAAAATCTAGGATGAAACGCCGATAGTACCCAGCGAGACCAAGGAACTGACGAATCTGATGCACAGACTTGGGAGACTTTGGCATGGCCTCATGTGCAAACATGAGGACGAGGGCAAGCCCATGTGTGCGCAGCCAAACTTCAATGGGAGCAGTAGCTGTGTGGCAGCGCTGGATGGTGCACAGTGCAACCGGGGTGTAATGCAACGTGACAGCGAGCAGTAGCCGTGGGCGGACGCGATGGAGGGGGGCAGAGTAGCTAGGCATTGCCGAGCCCAGTGCGTGGGTGTGTCGTGTGCCAGAGCGCTGCTGTAGGAGACCATGGCCGGCATCGTAGAGCCAACGTGCGGGTGTGCGCGTGTAGGCGTGACGGGTGGCCGACGCGGCAACACCGAGAGCCGGATGGTGACCGCGCCCAGGCGCTGGCACCATTCAAACATGCGACTTGCATGCTTTTTAAAGCATCCTAAAAACACAAACCCGATGATCCAAACGCCAAACCAGTTATTCTATCCTCAAGAGGGTACATAGGGCTATCGACCTAATCCAAAATATCTTGCCACTTCTTAACCCGATCGTTCTACAAAAATTGTCGAACATGGCTTCGTCGACCCATTTTCCAACTTACACGGAATGACTTAGCTTCAAATGGTTTCACGTCGAATTCCTTTTCCAAGCTACGTGATACACTAGCTAGCGAACCTCGTCCTCGACCGCACATATTTTATCATCGCCTACGAAGTTCGTACTATGAACTTTATCAAAGTTTCGCATATGCGTTTTGTAGCATTTTTGTTCGATAAAAATTCACTTAGAACCCTAAATGATATAAAGCAACATGAAATGTAGCATTTGTTTCGTGTTTTAGATGAATGTTTCAAGTGTCGTACATTGAATTATACCCTATATTACACACATTTACAAACAAGTATGATGCTCATGCAGTGTTTTAGCAAAAACTATACAATGTAACACCGAGGGTGTTACAACCAGATGGATGGGGTCAAGGCGAGTTCATGGTTGCAAACAATCGAACTACTACCGCACAAATCATACCTCTCCCCAAAGTTCAAATTCATGGCGGCATCTCGATCGACTATGATCAAGACGCCAAATTGACCGTCCGTAGTGCTTGGCCAGGGATGAGGAAGATGGAGGACCTAATTGGCTTCCTATGCCACTTACAGGTGAAAAAGACCCGAGTTGCAAATGCCCTGAGCTAGGTGAATCGATGGGCGGCGGCGCAGTACTCTGGCTAGGTTATTTCATGGGGGGGGGGGTACGCGAGTGAACTCGAGCAGCTTAAGACAGTGGCTCCGAGCGCTAGTGGCACCCTGAGCATGTGCACCTAGGCGACGAGACAAAGGAGCTTGGCGTGACATGCTTGGATTGGAGTAGCAAGGCCCAAGCTGGCTTGCCGACATTGGCTAGCGGGGGCAAATGAGGCAGAGAGGCATCGCCATCGCCACTGTGACCTTAATGCAACAACAGTGGCGCATGTCCTAGAGCTTGACTCGGTAGGTCAAACGGAGGGTGGGAGGAGCACCACATTAGCCCAGTGACTCCGTCTCTGCCTCGACCCAGCCTAGCGGCATAGCGATAGCAGGAGTCAGGCCGTGGCCAGCCAGAACCGGCCAACACCAGGACACGGACGCCATGAGGCACCGACTGACGCTTGAGCCGACCAGCAGTAGTGGCCCGACCATAGTTGGAGCTCAGCACCAGTAGCGCTCACGCGTGGACCATGACCACGGCTCATGCCGAACAAGAGTAAGTGGTGACATGCATGAGTTTTAAAGCGAATCAAAACTATCGATTAACTTGATTAAGGTTCAACCAATTACTCTAACCCAAAGCTAGCAATATCCACTAGCTAGCAAAGCAAATCTCATGTCCCGAGAGCGACTAGAGAGGGGGATAGAAGCATGCCAACATGAGCTCATCACACCGAACGCCAGTCCACGAACAGAGCACCGAAACATGATCCACGGCGTGTTCTAAGGAGTTTTGGGCAATTTTTATGAGTACAACATGACACCCAACATGGCTATAACCTTCACCATGCTCAAGTACACACTTTGACACAACCAATAGTACAAGAACATGGATCTAAGGCTTAATCATTTTTGTTGGAATTTAAATGCCAACATGGCATTGTCTATTATCATTTCAGACTTAGGGAATTCAAGGGTTTAGTTAGAACTAACATTCCCTAGCACTTTTGCCTTAATTTTTAAAAGGTCTAAACCTTGTTACTTTCAACTAACAAATATCTCATGCAATAGTCCATACTTTATACCACTTATAAGAACAAATATCTACGCACTACTTAATTAGTTTGCTCAATATAATTCGCCAAAAATGGTACTTTTAAACATAAGTTCAAGTGTTCTCCGACAACAAAAAGAGCTTATCTTAACGTTAGATTTGATTTTTGAGCTCCCCAAAACGTTAGTTAACAACATCTATTTTCCAAAACTTAAAGTTGCATTGTCATCTACAAAGTTTGCACTTCCAACTTTATTTAAGTGCTAAATACAAGTTATGTTTGATCCTTGTTCATAGAAATTGTTTTTCGCCTCACGTGCGTTATAAATTTTTAAAACCTAGAAACTTAGACTTGGTCAGGGCTTGCTTCACTGAGCCGTTTGGAGAGGGATAGAGTCGGACACCGCGTGGCCTTACACCTATAGCTCGTATCCTTGATGCAGTCATAAGGAGGTCTTTGCTCCTGAGGAGGGGCTACCGAGAGGGACTGACCCATATTCAGCTTTGGCTAGTCCACCACTTGGTCTCCCAAATAGTGTTTGACATTTGGGATATGATGCTTTCAGAGATGGAGGATACCTTAGCAGAGGGTTTTAGAGGCCATCGTCAGTTGCCATATGCTCACTGGATCACATGTCTTGTTAGGCAGGCAGTTTCATAGATGTCCCTAGAGACAGTGGCTGAGTTGAGTGGTGCTACTATAGAGTTCCCATAGTATGATATGAGCCAGCTGTTATGTCACAATCATGGGAGGACTCCTAGCCAGCTGAGTCATAGACCAGAGGTGCCCAAAACTGTAGTTGAGCAGGATGAGGCCGTTAGGGCCATTGCTGAGATAGAGCTGGAGCAGCTAGAGGCACAACAGGAGGACATGGTCGAGAGTGACCTGAGTGATAGCTTAGATGAGGACTACCAGCCTATCATGCATATGCCACCACGTCCACCATAGCCACAGCCACCGCGGATAGACCTCGCCTTGCTGGCTATACTTGAGAGCATGCGGTAGACTAGGTTCGTGAAGCATAGGAGACAACAGTTGCCATTGCTCAGGTGCAGGCACACCAGGATTAGTTCTAGCAGTAGCAGCAGGCCATGCAGCAGCAACAGTTAGTCATTCGGCAACAGCTTGTTGGGTTCATGTAGCATGTCTTTTCTGCCATAGGGATTGCTCCTCACTAGCCCACGTTGCAGCTTGGTCAGCCTGCTACTACTACCCTAGTGACTCTAGTTGTATAGCCCAGTGGGCTTCAGAGTTAGTGACAGCCAGTTGCATAGTTTGCCTCACCTACCGAGCAGATGTCTCAGTGGTTTGCTTCACCAGGGACAGAGCAGGCTCATCACTTCACTCCTATAGTCATGGGCTTCACTCCTACTCAGTCCACATCAGTGCTAGTGATGGACATCCCTATCTCTAGGAGTTTGGGTGTTACTTTCAGTGAGCTCATAGGATAGCCTACACCGCCTGAGTTTTGAGTCCTTGCTCCTACCACAGCCACTCTGGTCACAGGGACTATTGAGACGATCCTATCCTCTATTGTCAAACTTAGCACTAGGTAGCTCAGGAATAGCCCTAAGATCAATTGGAGTCAAATTCATTCACAAAGGATTTTGAATTGGATGTGAATGAATGGTCAAATGATAGACCAGACGGTGATTTAGTGTTGACCGGACTCACAGATGCTACGTCTGGTCCATGTTCAGCGCGCACAACAAAAGCCAAGGAGAGACCAGATGCTACACATTGATTAGGACCGGACGCGCTGGTGCCGACCAACTGTAGCAGCTAGGTCTCAGTGTTGATAAAGGATCAGACGCTGAACAGTGAATGACCACATGTTATGTTTGCAGTGTCCGGTCAACATCAGTAAGGTTCTAGAGAGGAAATTTGAGGATCGGCCGCATCAGGTCTAGGAGGATCGGACGCTCCTCTATGTCCGGTCACTCCAACGGCCCTCTCTGATAGGGTGATGCCATGTAGCCATTGGCTATTGACCGATGCGTCCGGTCACATGGACCTACATGTCCAGTCACCCCGAAAAATGTTGAGTTGAACCCCAACTGTTGTGTTTTGAATGGGGGTATAAATACATATCCTACTCGTCTAATTGAGCTCTCTTGCCCATTTGTTCAGCTAAGAAACACCTTTGGAGTGCAAGGGAGAGCAAAAGCCTACTAGGGTGATTGAAATTTTATAATCTAAGATTAAAGACCTCATTAGTGCATAGGGAGTAGCAAGTGTGCATCCACCTTTCTCATTAGGCTTGTCTTGGTCAAGTGAGAGTTTGTGCTTGTTACTCTTGGTGGTCACCATCACCTAGATGGCTCGATGGTGATTGGAAGCTTGCTGATCATCCGGTGGAGCTTGTAGATGACTAAAGTCATGGTGTGAGCAGTTGTGGGCGATTCACCATGACGGAGTGTCAAAGAATCTACCCGTAGAGAGCACTTGATCCTTGCACAGATCAAGGGGGTGCTACACCCTTACGCGGGTGCTCCTACAAGGACTAGTGGGGAGTGACGACTCTCCGATACCTCAAAAAACATCGTCGTGTTCCTCTCTCTCTCTCTCTTTACTTTGAGCATTTATATTTGATCAATTCAATTCATGTCTTTACATGCTTAGAATTGCCATGCTAGAGTAGGATTAGAATCTAGGGTGCAAAACTTTTGTACGGTAGAACAATAGAAACACTTCTAGGCAAAGGGGATGAAATGGGCTAAGTGTAGGGCTTAATTATTGAAAGAAATTTAGAATTAGCCTAATTCACCCCCGCTCTTGGGCATCTTGATCCTTTCACCCATCTCATGCACAGTCAACTTGACTACTTGTTGAGGGATGGTGTGGAGTTGTAATGTTGTGCTTGACTCCATATTTTGCCAGGAACTGTCGTAAGGTCTTGTCAATGAAATGCGGCCCTCCATCACTAATGACCAATTGAAGTGTTCCAAATCATGGGAATATCATGTTCCTTAACCCAATTAGAAATCGAGAGGGAGCATGATCGGGTAGCAATAATGTCAGATCTGTCTCAGGGGCGGGATCCTGATCCTTCCAGATCTAGAAAGAAACATTGAACTCATGCTCTCAACCGGCTCATGCATCTTCTCTGCGTCGTCACTGAAGTTGAAGTCGATGATACCCATCTAGAACACAATACGAATCTATATGCAAAAGGCTCCTACCTAGTGTGCCAACTATCAGAAGAGTTAGCTCTGACAATACATAGCAACTAATCGCGTAAGATGAATCAGAAGGTAGCACACAAGACGTAGGATTTATGCTGGTTCAGGCATGTGGGGTGTTGTACGTCTAGTTTCAAGGAGGATCTTTGTATTCGTATGCTCGGTTATAGGGGTTGTTGCTCATAGCTATGTAGTAGCTGGGGTCAAAGACAATGAATTGTCCCGATCGCGAGGCCCCTACACCCCCTTATATAGCCTTAGGGAATAGGCATACAATGAGGGCGATCAGCTAGCAGATTGGATTCCTAGTTTATTACATGGAATGCATTCTAAATTGATCCTACGCTATCGTCCAGATATGATGGCTTCGGATATTCTTGAGGTGCCTTGATCTTCAAGTTGGTAGACTCAATTGGCCTTCACGGGCCTCCTTCACCATGGCCGCTAGCCCAATAGCTGGGCATAGTTGAATATACAAGCGGTGTGGGTGCCCCTGTAACACCCCTGGTGTTACAAGCTTGCTTAGCACTAAGATTTAGGTCCGAGAAGGATTAGACTACTAGTCCACCGTGAGGGTGTCTCGGTGGCTCTGTCTCTCCATAATAGATCTTATGAATCCAAATAGGAGACTCTGGAATCCTCAATATCTCTCTTGCCCTCTGGCTCTATAGCCTATAGTCACAACCTCTAAAGGCAAAGTGAATGAACATGTGCCTCGGGTCAATCCACAAGGAAGCATAAAACTCTCTGGCCCATGACGGAACATATCGACCAGTCCATCCTAGAAGATCTGCCAGACCTGGTAGGTAGTTGAGGTGGGGACAGATCTGCTCTCCTGTAATAGCAACTATAGCCTCTAACGAGCAAACTCTCTATGATCTGAATGCCACACCACTGTTGAGGTAGGCATTGTAGAAATCCTCCTATAGCACTGTGTAGAACTATTCTGAAGCACGCACATCCTGCCTTGGCGGAAACCACTCCTCAAACTCCATAAAACAGAGCTGCTACACCAGCCTAGCTATGGCTGCCCTCAGGTCCAAGTGTACCACTGGAGGTGGACCCTGTGGTCTAGGAGGTGGACAAGAGCCATGTCTCTGTGTCTGAGGCCTCGGTGACACCTAGGTGTGAGTGCGACTAGAGCATTGAAGTCGTGGCTGCTCTGCCTCCTCTGCCTCCTCTGCTAGCTCTACGTGCTGTTCGGTCTCCTCCTGAGACTCAACCTCCTCCACTTGAGTGCCCTCTGGTGTATCCTCTAGAGCAATACGCCGACCTCCAAGCAAGATAGTACCAGGAGGACTACCAAGACTAGCCTCAAGCTACTAAACTATGGTCCTCTGAGCTGGTGACAACTGATCGCCAATGCAAATACCACTGCCTCTGCCACCTCTCTCAACATGCTCTGCGGCGGCGGCCACTGCTGCTGCTCTCTGTCTCTATATCACCTCTCTTATGCTTCTTCTTTGTAGTGGTCTTCTTTGGCCTTTTCCCCTTTTACTGTGTTGTTAGGCATGGAGGACGCCTCTCATCATCAATGCTGGGACCACCCCCGATGTTCTTGCAATGAGCCATATCTGACACTAAAAGGAACCACTAAAACTAAGAGAACTCACTGCCAAAACATACAACTGTTGCTGACCACTGACACTCCCGCTAGATCACTGCCATCTGACACTCAAGAGGCTTGGCCTCTATTCCGTACGCGCGGGCTTGGCCCCGAATTTATCTACAACTAAAACACTAACAAGCAAACTCACTGCCCAAACTCGCTGCACAAGATAGAGTAGGAAGTATACATAAGCCACATTATATACTAGGGGTGCGATGGTCCTTAGAAGAAGCAAGCAATTAGGTAAGTGAACAAATGGAATGGCTTGCTACTTTAGATCAAGTCTGGGACCTACAAAAGGATGAGACACCGAGCATGGGGGGCACCACATGGGAATCAACAATGTCACTAGGGAATGATTTCAATCGGCTAAGGAAACAATGAGGATGGGCGTACGCATTCACTGGAGTCAAGAGAATCAACGGTGAGGTCGATCGAAGGACCTCGATGGTGGTGGCGACGACCCAAGGTGGCTGTGGTTAGGGCACCGCGGCGACAATGGAGGGGCGCGAGCGTGGGGAGAGTGGGTGTGCGGAAGGGTGACCAGAGTGACGCTGCGGCGGCGCTAGGGTTCAGGCGAGCATGGTAGCGCAGCATGGGTGTGGCGGTGTGGCATGGGCACAGCACGGAGGTGATGCGATGGCGCGAGAATGAGATGGCAGCACTAGAGAGAATGCACGGCGGCTGCGACAGTGGTTAGCGCATGGGTGAGTTGCAGCGGCGTATGAAAATAGGAAGGAGCATGGGGTGGGCATATGAGGGAGAAGTAGAAAAGTATGTGTGGGCCCCTAGCATCAGATAGAGAAAATATATATCTATTTTGCTTTGATAGTTGCGACCAGATGCACAGGTGAAAATGACCTGACGCTGCTTCCGAGAGTGCAGTCAAGTACAAAGAGGTACAGAGAGACTCAAAATGTGACCGGACGCATCCGATTACCCCGGACCGGACGCAGCTCTGAGTGTGGTCATTCCTGTGTTCCAACTTGCCCTGACTGGACGTGGATTCAACTTATCACCGGAAGCGGATGGAACACTGTTCATCATCTGGTCTTCTTCAGCACATGCATCTCCTCTTGATGTAATGACCTGACGCTACCATGGGTGAGTCTGGTCCCTACGTCCGGTCCATCTTCCAAAGCAGTTTCCTCTCCTTTCCTCGTGATGCTTTCTCCCAATCAAGCCCCAACTTCGATAAGACCAAAATAACCACTAATTGGGACATATATGGGAGACCTCTCTCAAACCCTCAAAATTTTCAAAATAATTTGCCTTCGGCTATAATTCATTTTAGAAAAATAAGCAACAAAAGAGGCAAGGAGCAACATGTGGCCATCCAATAGGGTTTATAACCAATAGGAGCTTCAAATGCTCTCCCTATTTGTGGACGAACACAGCGGATGCTCAAAAGATAACTGAAAAGAAACGACAAAGCAACACACATGCATATGCAATACAATACTTGAAAGAAAATCTAGTTGCTTATCAAGTTTGATCCAAGGTTAAGCTTCTTCACACGCTTTTTGGCGGTTATCTTAACCATGTTAGACAAGCCCTAAGTGCATTACTAAAAATTAAACATGTTTTATATTACAATGCAATACAAGGGACAACACAAGCTCATTTTTTGTGAAGTTACTTAGACCAAGCACATTGAGCTCATTCCTCAACCAACAAAACGTAGCCTCATCTAGCGGTTTTGTAAAGATATCCACCAATTGATCCTTGGTCCTTACACCTTATAGTGATATATCATTTTTAGCAACATGATCTCTAAGAAAGTGATGATGAATATCTATGTGCTTGGTGCGAGAGTGTTGAACCGGGTTATTAGCAAGTTTTACCGCACTCTCATTATCACACAAGAGAGGTACTCTTTCTAGAACTACACCATAGTCTAGAAGAGTTTGCTTTATGTAAAGAATTTGTGCACAACAAGCACCCACGGCAATATACTCCGCCTCGGCGGTGGACAAGGGCACACTATTTTGCTTCTTAGAGGTCCAAGACACTAGTGATCTACCAAGTAAATGGCACTTTCCGGATGTGCTTTTTCTATCAATTTTGCAACTGGCATAATCCGAATTGGAATAGCCAACTAGTTGGAATCTAGCTCCTTTGGCATACCAAAGACCAATGCTTGGTGTGTGCTTAAAATACCTAAGGATTCTTTTAATGGCAACCACGTGAGCCTCCTTAGGATTAGCTTAAAATCTAGCACATATACACACACTAAACATGATGTTAGGCCTAGATGCGGTCAAGTATAACAAGCTACTAATTATAGAACTGTAGAGAGTTTGATCAACCGATTTACCTCCCTCATCTAGGTCAAGATGTCTATTAGATGGCATTGGTGTCTTGATTGGCTTACATTCATCCATTTTAAATCTCTTGAGAAGATCCTTGGTATATTTTTCTTGAGAGATGAAGATCCCTTCTCTCATTTGCTTGACTTGAAAACCAAGAAAGAATGTAAGCTCTCCAATCATAGACATCTCGAACTCCTTCGACATCAATTCACCAAACTCTTTGCAATAGTTTTCATTTGATATGCCAAATATGATATCATTAACATATACTTGACAAATGAAGATATCTCCATCAAGCTTCTTGGTGAATAGTGTGGTGTCGACCATCCCAATGGTGAAACCCTTCTCAATGAGGAAATCCGGAAGGCGCTCATACCAAGCTCTTGGGGCTTGCTTTAGCCCATATAGCGCCTTAGACAACCTATAAACATGATTAGGATATCTAGGGCCTTCGAACCCAGGAGGTTGATCAACATAGACTAGTTCATTTATGAACCATTTAAAAATGCACTTTTAACATCCATTTGATATAATTTGATTTCATGATGAGATGCATATGCAAGAAGGATACGAATGGCTTCAAGTCTTGCAACCGGTGCAAAGATCTCTCCAAAATCCAACCCTTCAACTTGAGAGAACCCGTTTGTAACTAGCCTTGCCTTGTTCCTCACAACGATGCCTTGATTATCTTGCTTGTTGTGAAACACCCACTTTGTTCTAATGACTCTTGCATCTTGTGGTCGCTCTTCAAGTGTCCAAACTTTATTACGGGTGAAGTTGTTCAATTCTTCATGCATGGCATTTATCCAATCCGGATCTTGAAGAGCTTCTTCTACATTCTTATGCTCAATACAAGAAACAAACGAGTGATGTTCAATAAATGAAGCAAGTTTTTGAGAGTGAGTCATTACACCCTTTGAAGGACTCCCTATGATGAGATCTTGTGGATGTACTTGTAGTAGGGGTGAATTTCTTCTATCAACCGCTTGAGGAGGAGGTTGTGGAGCATCAACATCTTGGGCTTGTGCCACCATTTGATCATGGGAGACATGAGTATCTTTATCATCATCTTGTGGTACATTTGATGAAGAGGGTCAATCAATCACTTGTACATTATCTTCATCATCTTTAGGTCTGATGTCTCCAACCGGAATGTTCTTCATGGTCTCCCTCAATGGTTCATCACCTACATCATCAAGATTCTCATGTGCCCCTTGGGAGCCGTTAGATTCATCAAATTCCACATCGTATGTTTCTTTAACCAAATCGATGGCATGATTAAATACTCGATATGCTTTGGACTTTGATAAGTAACCAACAAGAAAACCAATATCACAACGTCTTTGAAACTTCTCTGGGTGTTGTCGCTTCTTGTAGATGTAGCAATTGCAACCAAACACTCGAAAGAATGAGACGTACGGCTTCTTCCCATTGAGCAACTCATAAGGGGTCTTGTCAAGAAACTTTTGAAGAAATAGGCGGTTGGATGCATAGCATGCGGTGTTGATGACTTTTGTCCATAGATACTGAGGTGTATTGTACTCATCAAGCATTGTTCATGCAAGGGTGATTAGTGTTCGATTATTTCTCTCTACTACACCATTTTGTTGAGGAGTGTAGATTGCGGAGACCTCATGCTTGATCCCAATTTCATCACAATATGCTTCAATGTTTGTGTTGTCAAATTCTTTCCCATTGTCGCTTCTTATCTTTTTGAGCTTCACTTTAAATTCATTTTGTGCTCTCTTGGAAAACTTCTTGAAACATGCGGCCACTTCGGTCTTGTCATGAAAGAAGAACACCCAAGTGTATCTAGAGTAGTCATCAACTATCACAAGACAATAGAGATTGCCTCCCAAACTCTTGTGAGTTGTTGGTCCAAATAGATCCATGTGGAGAAGCTCTAACACTCTTGTTGTTGACAAGTAAGCTTTGGTTAGATGAGTGTTTGCAACTTGTTTGCCGGCTTGACATGCACTACAAAGCTTGTCCTTCTTAAATTTCATATCCTTCAAACCTCTCACCAATTCATTCTTCATTAGCTTCTTGAGTGAGATCATCCCAACATGTGCAAGTCTTCTATGCCAAAGCTACCCAAGTGATGTTTTGGTGAATAAGCATGTCTTCAAGTTTGCATCTTTAGAGATGAAATCCACAAGATATAGGTTGTTGTATCTAAAGCCCTTCAATATATCTTGATCATCATCTCTTTTTGACACAACCACTTTCTTCTCGGTGAACAAACATTAAAGCCAAGATCACACAATTGACCTACGGATAGCAAGTTGAAGCTCAATGAAGCAACATATAGCACATTTGATATTGAGTGATCATTTGATATTACAATTTTGCCCAATCCTTGTACTTTGACCTTTGAATTACCACCAAATGTAATACTTTCTTGGCCATCTATTTCTTTATCTAGTGAGGTGAACATACGAGGATCACCGGTCATATGTTGAGTGCAACCACTATCAATAACCCAACGACTTCCACCGGTCTTGTAGTTCACCTACATACATAAGAGATCAAGCTTATTGTTTAGGGACCCAAACTTGATGAGGGCCTTTGACTTTCTCAACTAGTGACTTAGCAACCCAAATTTGCTTAGGCCTAAGAACATGACTTTCATCTTTCCACTAGAATCTTTTCTAAGCATGTAGTGAGCATTGAAGGCAAAGGGTCTAGCATGCTTGGGCAAGGGTTGTGGTGGTGGAGTTTCACACTCATGAGCAAAGTGACCTTCTTGTGCACACTCAAAGCATCTCTTTGGCTTAGGCTTTGACTTGTATTGTTGTTGATGTTGATGTTGAGCTTTCTTCTCTTGATTTGCCAAGAACCCAATACCAGTTCTATCCATCTTCATCACGGTGTTCATAAGTAGCTCACTTTGGAGATATTGGCCTCTTGTGAACTTACTCAAACCGGTCTTGAGATGTTCTTTCTCCAACTTGAGTTTCTTGTTTTCTTCTCTAAATTCATCATTATTCTTCTCCATATTGAGTCTCTTGTTCTCTTCTCTAAGCATCTCATTCTCAAGAGCCATATCATGATCATTGTCAAGATTCTCTATCACAATTGTGTTTGTGGTCGATAGTTTTTCAAGATCCTTCTTGAGCTTTTCATTTCCATTCTTGAGCTTGAAATAATCATCATAGTTGTCGAACTCAACCACCTTCTTGCCTTTGCTACTAGAACCTTGCTCAATGCTCTCAACAATCAAGTCATCACATGATGTAGCTATATCAATCTTAACAACATTGTTAGTAGCATCATGCGACTCATTTGACAATAACTCATGAGAAAGAACAAGATTGTCATGGTTAATCTTGATATTGGTGTACTCTTCTTTTAGCAAGTTATAACTAGTGGTGAGCTCATTGTGTATCTCCTCAAGTTTATCATGTTTTTATCTAAGCTCCCTTTTAGAGGTTTTCAGCTCCTTGAGTTTGGACGACACAATTTTATTTTCTTCTCTAAGCTCATCACTAGCTTTTTCGGCTATGTTATACTTTGCTAAGAGTGAGTCATTCTTAAGTTCTAGCTTCTCATTTTTTTGCTTTTGTCTTTCTAATGATTTTAGTGTATAAGAAGGCGATTCAAATTCTTCATCACTATCACTACCATTTTCATCATCACTAGCATTGTCATCACCATTACTATCATCATCATTTTGTACATTTCGTTCACCCTTGGCCATGAGGCATAGATGTGTAGAGGATGATGACGACGGTGTCGATGAAGATAGTGAAGAGTGAATCACAAGAGCGGCCACCTTCTCCTTCTCTTTTTCATTTTCATCATCGGATGAGCCACTTGATGATTCAATGTCCGTGAGCCAATCACCAACAATATAGGCCTTGCCATTCTTCTTCTTCTTGTGAAATTCCTTCTTCTTGCCATCTTTCTTCTTGTATGGCTTGTTCTTCATATTCTCATCATCATCATCATCATTGGAGTCATCTTTCTTGCCCTTGTACTTTTTCTTGTACTTGTCTTTCTTGGGTTTGGGGCATTGATGGGCTAGATGACCAAGATCTCCACAATTATAACAATCCATTTTGGAGATGGACTTCCTTCTACTACTAGTGAAGAATTTCTTCTTCTTGCCATAAAACTTGACACCATTCTTGTTTAGCTTCTTGAGCATCTTGGCGGTCCCTCTCATCATGAGAGCAAAGCTTGCACATCAATCTCATCATCACTTGAGCTATCATGACCAACTTTTGCTTTGCCCCTCTTCTCTTGGCTAGCCTTGAATGTCAAATCTTTCTTCTTGGTAGAAGAAGAGCCATCTTGTGGAGTGATGTGCATGTACATCTCATGTGCATTGATCTTCCCCAATATTTGAGTTGGCGTAATGGTGGAAAGATCACCTTGATGAAGCACTGTCACAATATGCCCATACTTGTTAATGGGGAGGACACTCAAGATCTTTCTCACAACATCGGATGGTTGCATTTGAGTGAGTCCAAGCCCATTGACCTCCTCTACAAGAACATTCATGTGTGAATACATTTCATTAGCACTTTCACTAGGAAGCATTTTAAATGAATTAAGCTTCTTCATTACAAAGTGATAGCGTTCATCATGCTCACTCTTGGTTCCCTCATGGAGCGCACAAATATCCGACCATAGTGAATGGACGTCTTTGTGATTCTGCACACAGTTAAAGACATCCTTGCAAAGGCCTCTAAAAAGAGTGTTTCTAGCCTTTGCATTTCACTTCTCGAAGTGAACCTCATCACCTTGAAGGTTAGCGGGATCCCTAGGTGTTGGGAAACCTTGTGAGGCGGCTCCAAGCACTCCAAATCTAAAGCCTCTAGGTACGCCTCCATGCAAATTTTCCAATAAGAAAAATCATCTCCCTTAAAGACAGGAGGGGGTCCATCCCTGTGGGACATCTTGCTTTAGACGGTTAAGCCTAATTTAAGGAGCATGAGGCTCCGATACCAACTAAAAGGATCAAGATACCCAAGAGGGGGGGGGGTGAATTGGGCTAATTCTAAATTTCTTTTAATAATTAAGCCCTACACTTAGCCCATTTCACCCCCTTGTGCCTAGAAGTGTTTCTATTGTTCTACCGCACAAAAGTTTTACACTCTAGGTTCCAATTCTACTCTAGCATGGCAATTCTAAGAATGTAAAGACATGAATTGAATTGCTCAAATGTAAATGCTCAAAGTAAAGAGAGAGAGAAACACGGTGATATTTTTCTGAGGTATCAGAGAGTCACCACTCTCCACTAGTCCTCATTGGAGCACCCACGCAAGGGTGTAGCTCCCCCTTGATCCGTACAAGGATCAAGTGCTCTCTATGGGCTGATTCTTTGACACTCTATCGTGGTGAATCACCCACAACCGCTCACACCATGACTTGGGTCATCCGCAAGCTCCATCGGATGATCACTAAGCTTCCAATCACCACCGAGCCATCTAGGTGATGGCGATCACCAAGAGTAACAATCATAAACTCTCACTTGGCCAAGACAAGCCTAATGATAAAGGTGGATGCACACTTGATACTACCTATGCACTAATGAGGTCCTTAATCTTGAATTATCAAATCTCAATCACTCCACTAGGCTCTTGCCCTCCCTTGCACTCCAAAGGTGTTTCTCAGCTGAGCAAATAGGCAAGAGAGCTCAATTGGACGAGTAGGATATGTATATCCCCTCCATTCATAACATAATGGTTGGGGTCTAGCTCAGTATTTTTTGGGGTGACCGAACACGCAGGTCCATGTGACCGGACATGCCGGTCAGTAGCCAATGGCTACGTGGCATCACCCTATCAGAGAGGGCCGTTGGAGTGACCAGATGTAGAGGAGCGTTCGATCCTCCTGGACCTGATGCGTCCGGTCCTTAAATTTCCTCTCTAGAACCTTACTGATGTTGACCGGACGCTGCAAACAAAGCGTCCGGTCATTCACTGTTCAGCGTCCGATCCTTTATCAACACTGAGACCTAGCTGCTACAGTTGGTCGGCACCAGCGCGTCCGGTCCCAATCAATGCACAACATTCGGTCTCTCCTCGGCTTCTGCTGTGCTAGCTGAACACAGGCCGGACGCAACACCTGTGAGTCCGATCAACACTAAATCAGCGTCCGGTCAATCATTTGACCCTCCATTCACTTTCAATTCAACATCCTTTGTAAATGAATTTGACTCCAATCGATCTTAGGGCTATTCCTAAGCTACCTAGTGCTAAGTTTGATAAGTGTACACCACACCTAACCCATTAGACTCACCTAGGTTAAGCTACTAGTTCATACCCCCTTAATAGTATGGCCAAATGAAAAACAAAGTCCTAAACCACTCTAAGTGTCTCCAATGCTAAATGACACTTAGAACTAGTCCATCCTTAACCTTGTCGTCCATCCTTTGAAAACCGAAACAATTTCCATTGATAGGGGCATGAAAACCATAATTGCCCAAACAATTATCATTACCATGACCTAATTCAAGTTGCCTCTACAAAACACACGCTAGTCATAGTAATCTTGTGTCGTCATTAATCACCGAAACCCAACTAGAGGCATAGATGCTTTCGATGGGGAAGAAATGGAAGTACAAGCTTCATGATGCACTTTGGACATACTGAACGGTAATATCAAACACCCATAGGTATGTCACCCTATCAGCTTGTATATGAAAACACATGCCATTTGCCTGTTGAATTGGAATTTAGGGCCCATTGGGCAATCAAGAAATGAAACATGGATCTCCACCTAGCTGGCAAGAATAGTGAGATGCAACTATCTAAGCTTGAAGAATAGAGAGAAAAGACTTATCACAACTCCAAGATTTACAAAGAGAGAACCAAAAGATGGCATGATAAGAGAATCAAGCACAAGAAGTCCAAGCCTAGAGATAATGTTTTACTCCCTCCGCTCCAAATTATAAAACATTTTGGTTTTTCTAGATTTATGGCTTTTGCTAAGCACCTAGATATATGTTATGTCTAGATACATAACAAATGCTATAAATCTAGAAATGCTAAAACGTCTTATAATTTGGGACAGAGGAAGTACTATTCAATTCAAGGGTACAACTCTTCGATCATGGAAAATTTCGAAGCAAATGGAAAGGGCCATTT
>NW_027097164.1:0-40000 GCF_019320115.1 Miscanthus floridulus | reverse complement strand
AAGGTGATCACATGGCGCTGTCACACTCCAAGATGATGAAGGTAACACATTCAAGACAAATGGTCAACGTTTGAAAGTTTTTCTTGGTTGACTTGATTTAATTTTTGCAATTTAATGATTCAATATAAAAATTTCAATCTTGTTCTCGTTCCTTTTTAAATTTTAGGGTAACACAGTAATTCAATAAATTTTGACTCTATGGCGTCCCTCATCAGAAGAGTCCCCTTTGTTTTCACCATTTCTGTGTATGAATAAAAGCCAGGTATATTCTCGAAGAAGTGTGGAGGACGTGCAACACCCCCACTGTGAACAAAAGCACTGAAGCACATTATGAACTCATGAAGGAGCATTGCACATAACTCCTAGAACTCGGTTTGATCTTTTACCACTTATTCATATGCTTACTCCCTATTTTGCACTTGTTTAAATATGCAAATTAAAAAGGACCAAGTTTCACACTTAGAGTTAAAATTTTGAAAGTGAATATGAATATAGCTTTATGAGATTGGGCTGCATAATTTCTATTCATTACATATACTTGGCGCCCGTGGAAAAAATATCATAAATTACCTCTATAAAATGTACTCCGTAACATATTGACCTTCTAGTTTTATACTCTTTCATTTCCAATTATAAGAAGTTTTGGCTTTTTTAGATTCATAACTTTTGCTATCCATCTAAATATATGCATAGATACGTAATTAAAGCTATGAATTTAGAAATGAAAAAATGGCCCCGTTCGCTTCGTTGAAAAAACAAGCCGAAACACTGTTCCGGCTGATTTGTTGTGAGAGAAAAACACTGTTCTGGCTAAAAAAATAAGCTGAAAAATACGAATTATAAGACAAGTGAATAGGGTCAATGTCTTATAATTTGGGACAGAGCAAGTAGGTCTCGTTACAAGAAGCACGACGGCGTAAACAAAATTGGAAACCGACATTCTAGTGAATAGGGCCAATGTCTTATAATTTGGGACAGAGCAAGTAGGTCATGTTCGGCTTACCCCATATCCGGCTTATTCGGCTTCTTTTTTTAGCTGGAACAGTGTTTTTCTCTCACAATATTTCAGCCAAAATAGTGTTTTTCAGTCTAGATTCAGCAAGCCGAACGGGTTGCTCCATAGTTGTATGGGCTGCATGGTGCTGCTCTCCTCCAAATCGAGCCAATGTGGAAGCATGGTTACCAATAGCGTCAACGACACCGGTGTCCTCGACCCACTGCGCGTGGAAGCGGCGGTCCTGTCGCCTTCGTTGGACCCGAGCTCGACTGATGTGTCCCTGTGCCGGTGCCAGGCGTGGCGCGGACGTGAGGCGCGGCGATGGGGAGTTCGGGGCTTCACCGACATCGACGAGCTTGGCGTCGGCGCCCCGCCCGAGTGGGCGCTGCTGCTTGTCCAAACGGAGCTATTCGTGGGCCACCACTTCCACACCGGCGACCAGCGATGGACCGCCGCTTCCTACGCTGGCCGTCGTGCCGTCCGGACTAGGTTACCAGATCCAGTCGGTAGGGGCACGGATCCAGCCAATCGGCCTTCGGATCTGGTCGCCTGATCTTCGGATCGGCGACCCCAGCTGGTGCTGTCGCCGCCGGCAAGTATTGGAGGGAGGTTGATGCGCGAGCGGCCTTCTGGAGCAGTAGTCGGTGGGGGCCTGCTGGCGCGCTGTGGAGCCGGGCTCCTGTGCTACGGGTCCCACTGAGGCAAGCTGGAAGGCATGCAGGCGGTCTTGCAGCCTGTTCATTTGACTGTGGCTTGTCGTAAACGATCATAAATTTTCAGCCGGAACAGTATTTTTCTCTCACATAAATCAGCCAGCAGTACTTCTTCACGAACCAACAACGATACGAACCAGCCACGTGCCTCCCACGAAGGATTTTTTGAGGATGCCCGGTGTGTCGCACATGCAGAGCAAATCTTTGTTCTTAGTCATTCTGCTGTTCCGTTCATCTGCAGATATGGAAGTGGCATAGCAGCCTTCGGTGTTCGGGTTGGCCATTAACGCGAGTTGTTGTTGGTCCTCAGATTTGATACTGATGGCTGTGAACCTATTTTCTTGAGTTCGGTGAAGCTTTCATCTTATCTATGGTTCAAGATTATTTATTTTTAAGACACAGGCCGATTAGACAGTCAAGGGGAGTGCCGATTGTGCTATCGGAGTGCAAGAACGAGGTCCCTTGATGTTTCTATCGTGACCACTCTTCATAGGTCCTACGCCTCCGACGAAAACATCTCCTGTGTCTTCAAAAGAAGATCAGCAATTGCTTTCATTTGACCGTGCTTTGTAAACTGAGAATTCTTTTCCATGCTGTTGTACTGTACCTTAATGTTATATATTAAATGTTGCTGTTGTAAAAAAAAACAGGCTGTTTAAAATGCTAGCGCATTTTCTTTTCGTTGCGCTCCTCCACGGCTTCGGCCCCCTAACGACGTGCTAGTGGCGGTGCCGTCGGTCTCCACGGAGAGTGGCGGGCTGGCAGCCTGCGCAAAGTCGAGTTCCTTGGATTCAGCGCCTGCATCTCTCGGGGCTTCTCGTTGATCATGGCACTATGCAGTAATCTCATCACCTTCTTTAAGTTCTTCACCTTGCAAACTGCAACCTCAGTCCCAATAATAAATACAACTTTGGTGAAAATAACCACGCTAATGAAAAATTACAAATATACCCTAGAAAGATACAATCATTACACTTTAGAAAGAGAAAAAGTACAAAAAAAAAAAAGACAAATAGAGTTATGTTGTCTTATACGTAGTTGTGCATTTATTTTAGGAAAAAAAATTAAACTCCAGAAGTGCATTTATTATGGGACTGAGTGAATACTCTCTCCGTCCCTAAATAACTATTATTTTCGCTTCTCCAGAAATGATTTTGACTAAACTTATATATAAAAAATACTGATATTATGGATCGTTGAATCTATTTTTATAATAAATTTATTTAGAGATATAAATATTATACGTATTTTTGTATAAATCCAGTCAGACTTATGGTATGGAAAAAAGAGAGGAAATTATTTAGTGACGGAGAGGAAGCCTCGACGACGACACCGGCCATGTTGTAATATACTGTAACCTGGAACGGTCTGCATTGCACACTGCAAGGAACCATTTTTGACTTCAGTGCGTAGAATCGAAAGAAAGAAATGGGTTCGGTTTTCAATAGGAAGCGAGAAGTGCTGATCAAACCGAGATTAGGGAGTTGATGGACTGGAACTTGCTGCTGGTGCCCAGCGTGGTGAAGCGGGTGGTTTTCGCCAGCTCTGACATGGTCGAGGCTGACGCCAACGACCGCGCCTGCTCTACCGCGGTGGTGCCAACGTATCGAGGACGTCGTGCTGCTACGCCCCCGGAGCGGATGCGGCGGCTGCTGCAACTCGCTTATCACCGCCCGTGCCGGTACAGTACTCGCTTATAACAGGCCTTTCTTCTACCTTTCATTCATGTCTGAATTCCGAAACTTTACAACTCAAAGCACTAGAATATGCAATAATGTTCTTGATCAAACAACAGTCGCGATCATTCACGTGGCGTCGTGGTCCATTGCCTCCTCACAAGACCACATGCGGAGTGCACAAGAACCATTGGGGACTGCCGCAAAAGCCTGCAAAATGCCAGCGGATCCATGCCGTGGCTGAGCAACGGGGTTAAATAATAGAAGGCTAAAAATCTTTTGTAGCCGTACATTAATAGATATCAGTTTAAAGAGTTTAAACAATATATTCGCTGTTCTCTAGCAGGACGATGGTGTGATGCCGTACATATTGGCCCCGTTCGTTTGGCTGAATTTATTTGAAAAACATTGTTTCGGCTGAATTGTTGTGAGAGAAAAACATTGTTCCGGCTCAAAAAAAACCAAATAAGCCGGATTATAAAAGTAAGCCGAACGGGGCCAATTGACGAGCACGGGCAGTGCAAACTCAGCATTCGAGGCGGTCGCAGGCTTGACTTGATAAAAAACGTAAGGAGGAATGCGGTGACCAGTTCCGACGCCGTAGGCTAGGAATAACGACGGTTCTCCACTTGATCTCTTAGCCCCCGAACCTTCAAGTACATTGCTAAAGTACAATGGAATGGCATAAATGGATTTACATTTTACAAAAAAAAGCAAGATGGAAGAGCACCTACCAAAATAGTG
This sequence comes from Miscanthus floridulus, assembly GCF_019320115.1. Lineage (NCBI taxonomy): Eukaryota > Viridiplantae > Streptophyta > Magnoliopsida > Poales > Poaceae > Miscanthus > Miscanthus floridulus. Next base: position 35,870 of record NW_027097164.1, on the reverse strand, counting down.
GTGTTCATTTCGATGCCCATGATGAAAACGGCAACGTGCAGATGACGTACTATATGGTTTCATAGAGGAGATGTGGGAGCTAGACTATAGTTGATTGAAGGTCGCTCTTTATTGCTGCCAATGGGTCCGGCTCGAGAAAGTCTCCATCGACGATGATGGGTTCACTACCGTTGATCTAACGAAGACAACATATAGATATGACCCCTTCGTTCTTGCAAAAGATGTTATGCAAATCTTCTATGTAGGGACAACAAGACAAAAGAAAGATAACAAGTAGTCATGCAAGGGAAAATGAAGATTGTCGGTGTTGAAGGAGTGATAGACGAAGAAGACTATAGGGATTATCAGGAAATGGCTCCGTTTGGAGTGGACTTAATCCTACCTATCTTTGAGGTTCGAACCTAGGACCTCCAGGTCCAAAGTCTCCTGCCTTACCACTATGCTACATCTGAGTTTAACAAGAGTCTCCTAAATATGTTTTTAAAGGGAAACATAGATCAGTACTAGTTTTGACTAGAAACTGACACTAATGTGCCCTCATCAGTGCCGGTTTTGAAGAGAAACTGGCAGTGATGTGCCCACCTATTTATATAACAGGCATGGGTGCCCAAAATTTCTAAGTCAATCATCATTTGAATTGCCCGCACCCTCCTCTTCTTCGATGCCGATGGAGCACCACCGCAACCCATGCCGTCGTTCGCAGTCCTCATGCCCTCCTCTTCTTCAATGCTAGCGTCCGTGCATCCCCGTGCGCCCCGCGGTCGCGAGGAACACCGTCGATGTCATCCCTGCCATGCCCGCCATCGTCCTCCACCCCGCGGTCCTCAACGATACCGCTCGTGCCGCAAGCACCATGCCCGCAACTCCCAACACCGACCGTCACGCAGAGGCCCTCAGGAGCAGTCTTCCCCACTCTCCATGGTGAGCGCCTCCTTCACTGCCCCTTACATATTTGATAAATTGCCACTGAGGATAACAACTGAAAGGATCAAGATGCCCAAAAGGGTGGGTGAATTGGGCTAATTCTAAATTCTTAGCAATAATTAAACCCTACACTTAGCCCATTTCATCCATTGTGCCTAGAATGTGATTCTATTGTTCTACCGCACAAAAATTTTGTACCCTAAGTTCTAATCCTACTCTAGCATGGCAATTCTAGGAATGTAAAGACATAAAATGAATTACTCAAATGTAAATGCTTAAAGTAAAGAGAGAGAAAGGAACGTGGCGATGTTTTGTCAAGGTATCGGAGAGTCGCCACTCCCCACTAGTCCTCGTTGGAGCACCCGCGTAAGGCTGTAGCTCCCCCTTGATCCGCGCAAGGATCACGTGCTCTCTATGGGCTGATTCTTCGACACTCCGTTGCGGTGAGTCGCCCACAACCGCTCGCAACTTGAGTTGGGTCATCCACAAGCTCTGTCGGATGATCACCAAACTCCCAATCACCACCGAGCCGTCTAGGTGATGGCGATCACCAAGAGTAACAAGCACAAACTCTCACTTGACCACAACAAGCCTAATGAGAAGGGTGGATGCACACTTGCTACTCTCCTTGCACTAATGAGGACCTTAATCTTGGATTCTCAAATCTCCATCACCTCACTAGGCTCTTGCTCTCCCTTGCACTCTCAAGGTGTTTCTCAGCTAAACAAATGGGCAAGAGACCTCCCTTGGATGAGTGGAGTAAGTATTTATACCCCCTCATTCAAAACATAACGTTTGGAGGCTGAGTCATCACTCTGCGGGGTGACCGGACACTCTGATCAGTTATCCCCGCCACTGTGTCAGAAAAGAGCCATTATGCTCTGATCGGACTCTGACCAACATCCGGTCTGTCAAGAAAAACGCTCCCTAGAATCTTACTGATGTCGATCGGACACTGGCACCTAGAGTCCGGTCACTTCGCTGTTCAGCGTCCGGTCAGTTACCGGATCCTGACTAGCGTCCGGTCAGCACCAACCGGACGCATCCGATCAAGAAATTCGCACTCTGGAACCTCTCTGGAGTTGATCGGACGTAGGCACCCAGTGTCCGATCACTTTTCACTCAGCATCCGGTCAGTACCAGACAACTTTAGTTGATCAAATGAACTGACCGGACTCACCCTCTAGCGTTCGGTTACAACCAGACTAGCGTCCGGTTAACATTTGACCCTTCATTCACTTCCAACTCGAAATCCTATGTAAATGAAGTTTGCTCCAATTGATCTTAGGGCTATTCCTGAGCTACCTAGTGCTAGATTTGATAAGTGTGTGCCATACCTAACCCACTAGACTTACCTAGGTCAAGCTACTAGTCTATACCCCCTTTAATAGTTTGGCCAAAGGAGAAACAAAGTCCTAAACTACTCTAAGTGTCCCTCCAACACCAAATGACACTTAGAACTAGTTTGTCCTTAACCTTGTCGTCCATCCTTTGAAAACCGAAACGATTTCCATCGTCAGGGGCATGACCACCATGATTGCCCAATCAATTGCCATTACCATGACCTAACTTAAATTGCCTCTACAAAACACATGTTAGTCATAGTAATCTCGTGTTGTCATTAATCACCGAAACCCAACTAGGGGCCTAGATGCTTTCAATCTCTTCCTTTTTTGTGATTGATGACAACACAACCTCGAGTATGTAAAAGAGATGAGTGAGGTTTTCACATGCTTGGTTCATATAAGCTTTTGACAATAAGAACAAAAAGGTTAAACAAGCTTATATGACCCAAGCCAACATGGTGTACTCAATAGATATGAATTAAGCAAGAGTACATGAAGTAAAGCTCATTTAAATTGGAGTAAAACATGGAAGCAAAGCAAATGAGCATAATCAAGTGACATGACATATATATAAGTATCAATGTAGGGAGCACACATGTCACAAGTCTCACCATCACAAGTATGTAATGCAATGCATGAAGGTAAACATGAATGCATAATGTATCACACATAAAGAACCAAAAGAAATGAATCATATGCTCCCCCTAGATGTAACGATCCCCCTAGATCTGACATACTTGCCCTCTCTCCCCCTTTGACGTCAAGCACCAAAACCTAAGGGTCGGACGGCAGGACAGGAGCAGTCGAGTTGGGCGCTGAGGTGCGATGAGAGATCTAGAACTGAGTAGCATCATCCTCTGACCCTGAACTCTGAGCGATCTGGCCCTCTGTCGCTGGAAGTGAAGGTGAAGCAGTCTAGGTCTACTCAGTAACTAGCGTGGCCTATGACTCTAGAAGTATCACTATAGGAAGTGGAGCTACATCTACCATTGTCGCTGCCACTATCGCTGAAGCCTCAAGGATAGGAGTAACTGTCTGAGGTGGCTCAGATGATGCAACAGATGATGGGAGCATCTTGGTAGTCCCTATAACTAGAGCAACTGTAGTAGGGATAGGCACTCATAACTCTGGAGGTGTAGGCTGCCCTGTGAGCTCACTGAAGGTAGCACCGAGACTCCTAGATACTAGGGTGTCCGTCACTAGCACTGAAGAACTCTGAGGCAGAGTGAAACCCGTAACTATAGGAGTAAAGTGAGGACCCTAAGCTACCACTGGTGAAGCAAACCACTGGGACACCTGCTCTGTAGGTGAAGCAAACTGAGTAGCTGATGGTCCCTGACTTTGAAGCCCACTAGGCTATATAGCTAGAGTCACTGCAGTGGTGGTAGCAGGCTAGCCTATCTGAAGTGTGGATTGCTGAGGTGCAACTCCAATAGTAGTGAATACATGCTGCATGAAGCCAAGTAACTACTGTTGAATCATGAGCTGCTACTGCTGCATGGCCTGTTGCTACCTCTAGAACTCATCATGTCGAGCCTAAACCTGAGCAAGTGTAGCCGTAGTCTCCTGGGCCTGGCATGCCTAGTCCTGCCTCATCTGCTCAAGTACAACTAGAAGCACTAGGTCTGTCTACGGTGGCTATGGTGGAGCGGAGCTGGAGCCAGTGGCCCCTCTGTCATGTGGTCGAGGAGCCATCTGCGGAATAGGCTGATAGTCATCATCAGAGCTATCACTCGAGTCGCTCTCGATCACATCTACCTGCTGTGCATCAAGTAGCTCCTCCTCTTTCACAACAATACCTCTGATGATCTCATCTTGCTTAGCTACTGTCTCTGGTACCTCTGGGCTATGGCTCGGCTGGTGAGGTGTCCTCGCACCACTATGATGGAGCATCTGGGTCATGTTATATGGCGAAAACTCAGTAGTAGCACTAGTACACTCTACCATCATCTTAGGAGACTTCTGTGTGACTGCCTTGCGAATCAAGAAAGTGATCCAATGGGCATAAGGCGGCTGATGGTGACCTCTGAAGCCCTCTACAAGTGTGTCCTCCATCTCTGATAGTATCACATCCCAAATATCAAAAGCAGTTTGAGACACTAGGTGATACAGTAGTCATAACTGAATGTGAGTCAGACCCTTGCAGTAGCCCATCCTCAGAAGCAGAGTCCTCATAATAGCATCAAGGAGTCAAGCTATAGGTGTAAGATCCCATGGTGTCCTACTCGACCCCTCTCCAAACGGATCTATGAAGCAAGGCCTAATGATGTTTGTAGGTGGCACAAGTCTGCCATGAGGGCATCTTGGAGGCTCTGTTTGACCATAGCATACCTCATGAATGCGAATAAGGGACTCTGGAATCCTTAGAATCTCTCTGACCCTCGAGCTCTAGAGCTTATAGTCATGACCTCTGAATGCAAAGTGAATGAATCCGTGCCTCAGGTCAATCCAAAGAGAGGAGTAGAACTCATGGACCCATGACGGAACATAGTGGCCAGTCCATCCAAGAAGATCTATCAACCCTGGCAGATATGAGAGGTGAGGGCAAAAGTGCTCACCTGCAGCTGTAACAAGTGACTCTAAGGAGCAGACTCTCTAGGATCTGAAGGTAACTCCACTGTTTAGATAAGCATTATAGAAATCCTTCTACAACACTATATAGAAGTGCTCTGAAGCACGCTCATCCCTCCTCTACGGAAACTAGTCCTCAAACTGCACAAAGCAGAGCTGCTGCACCTGTCTGGCTATCGCTGCCCTTAGGTTAAGGTGAACCACTGGAGGTGGACCCTATGGTCTGGGAGGTGGATGAGAGCCCCTCCATTGTGTCTCAGGCCTCGGTGACACCTAGGTACGTGTACAACTAGAGCGTCGAAGCTATGGCTGTGTTGCCTGCTCTGTCTCCTTGATCTGCTATGCCTGCTGAGTGTCCTCTATCTGCTCTGCTGGCTGTGTCTGCTTGTCGGTGTTTTGGAATCGGGGGTCCCTCAACCAACGAGTGAATTTGTGCTGCGTGCCCCTAATCCCGGATGGTGATGCAAAGAGACACAAAGTTTATACTGGTTCAGGCAATCGAGGCCCTACGTCCAGTCTAAGAGATCGATCTTGTATTCCTTGCACCGGAGTGCTCGTAGTAGGGGGTTACAAGCTAGGTGAGAGAGGGGGCTAGCCCCATGTCTCGGCGGAGGTGGTGCCGGCTGCTTAAGGCGTTGTTCTCAAGCAGCGTGGAAGCGTGTAGTTCTATTGGGGTGTTCGTCTTTCCGTTCGTTGCCCTCCCCCTTTGGGATGGTACCGGCTACCTCCTTTTATAGCCACAAGGAGGAAGCCAGAAGTACATGAGAAGTTTACTATTTGCTGACATATTCTGCTCCCCGGAGCAGCGCAACGTCGTGGGAGTTCCCGTTGGTGTCTAGTCAGTATGGTCTGCAGGCCGACGACATGCTGCGCTCCTGTACTTTCGTTGGCTTGGTGAAGTGCCGAGACCTGGGGGCTGCTGTAGTCGGTTGTGCCGAGACCTGCTGCGCTGAGGCCGAGACCCGCTGCGCTGAGGCCTTTGCAGGCGGCAATGCGGGGTCTTGGTGACCATCGTCGTAGTTGATCTAGGCGGAATAGTGCGGAACGTGCGTCTACAGGATATGGTACCCTGTATTGTCAGTAAGGAATGGTAAAAAGGCGATTTGACCGTTGTCTCGTCGCTCCTGTCGTGGCGCACTGCCGATCGTGGCTTACGTAGTGGGTGCAGCTGGGCGCATTGATTGGATGCGATAGCCCGCTAGAGCGACTTTTGAGGCGGAGGCGACGAGGTTGTAGGACGAGCCCGGCCTCGAACGAGGCGGAGCATGGCCAGCTTGCCCGAGGCCCTACCGGGAGTCTCGGGCGAGGCGGAACTCGGTCAGTTCGCTGGTCCCGAGGTCACAGGAACCCAGTTCTGACTCCCCACGTCGTGTTCGTCCTTGGTGCAGGAGTTTAGGCAGCACTGTGGCTGGTAACCCCTGCACAGTCCCGTCGTGGATGGCAGGGCGCCGACGTGCTGGTCATCGTGCGATGACGTCGTAGGGAGCCACGGCTCTGCAGATGCCGAGGCCGAGCCAGCATGGGGGCTCGGCGGACATGGATCCTCAGGCTGCCGAGCCCCTGAAGCAAACTGCCGAGGCCTCGGAGGGAATTATTGGTCCTGGGTACTGATTCCGAGGCCACAGTATCCCAGACATTGCTCCCCATGCTGTGTTGTTCTCGGAGCAGGAGTCGGCAGCACAGTGAGGCATGGGCACCAACCACGTGCATAGTGGTTGGCACAGTGGCGGGTAACCCCTGCCTAGTCCTGCCTCCTATCCCGTCGGCCATTCCGCTGTACTGTGTCGAGCATGCGGCTGACGTCAGGGGCAGCAGTTGGCTGAGTTAATGCGACACGACGTTTTGTCAGAAGGATGGGTGAAGGAAGAGGCAGCAGAGTGCTGCCGAGCTCGCCTCGCACGAGACGGAGGGTCGGCGGCCCGGCCGAGGCCTGCGACCGGAGGGGGTCGGCCGAGGCCTTCGGTGGGGAATCGCCCGAGGTCAGCGGTGAGGGGGCCTCAGGCGAGTCGGAGAATCGGCCGAGGCCAGCGGTGAGGGGGCCTCGGGCGAGTCGGAGAATCGGCCGAGGCCAGCGGTGTTTAGCTGGTTTCGATTTTTACGAAGTCTACGCAGTCGTTTTTTGGTTCTTGCTTAGGGTACCCCTTCTCACGGTATCCGACAGTAGCCCCCGAGCCTTGGGGGGAGTGGAGGCACTCCCCCTGAGGTTCTGACGAGAACTGGCTCTTGATAGTTCCTGCCGGGATGGCGTTTTGTACTCGAGGTTTTGGTGGGTGCGCGCGAGCGCACCCGCCGGGTGTAGCCCCCGAGGCCCTGGAGGAGTGATTTCACTTCTCCAGGGGCTTTTTTCTCTTTCGAGTGAGGGGTTTTTATTGTGTTTGCCGGGCCCGTGGGTGCGAGTTCGGAGCGCAGGGTCTCGACGATGCTGCGGAAAGAGCCCCTTAGCCTCCGCCTGGAGCGAGAGGGCCGTCAGGGGTTCCCCCGGCTTTTTGTACGACCCTCGTGCTTCCTTTTCGCTCGGAAGGAGGGGTGGAAGATGCCATGCTACCCTCGGTGGGCGCGAGCGACGGCATTTCCGGTGAGCTGTTATCGGGTAAGTCCGAGTGGAGGCCCGTACCCCGTTCGCTGGGGGTCGGCTAGCGGTCCGGAGACGTGCTCCAAGAATACCGGCGGGTTTCTCTAGTGGGTGCCGAGGCCGTTCGCTGGGCCTCGGTGGCTCGGTGCCTCCCTACGGTGGGATCCCATTCGGAGACCTCCCTGCCGGTCTCGGACACGACACAGGGCGCGCTCGTACAGGCTTGCCCGTAGTCGTCCCTGACTCTTTTGCCCTGGGGCAGCTGTCGAAACCCCTGGGGGCCTAGCCTTCGAACCCCTGGACCGTAATGGGCTCGGGTTGCTTGTCTTTATCTTGGGTGCAGGAAGAGACCCCGAGCCTCCGCACGGAGCGAGAGGGCGGTCAGGGGTCCTCCCGACTTTTTTGTCCGTCTCCCGCATGTCCTTTTCGCTCAGACGGGGGGCTATTTGCCGAGCCCACTAGTGTGCGAGCCTGAGCCGCTGGGTCTCGACAAAGTTGCAGGAGGAGCCCCCGAGTCTCTCGCACGGAGCGAGAGAGCGGTCAGAGGTCCCCCTGGCTTTTGGTTCGCCCCTCATGTGTGAGGGTCTGTCTGCCGAGCCCCCCTCGGGTGCGAGCCTAGGTCGCGGGGTCTCGGCGTCTTTTTGCAGAAGGAGCTCCCTAGCCTCTGCACGGAGCAAGAGGGCCGTCAGGAGTTCTTCTGGCTTTTTGAACGACCCTCGCGCTTCCTTTTCGCTCGGAAGGAGGGTTTGTTTTGCCGAGCCCCCTCGTGTGCGAGCCCAAGTCGCTGGGCCTTGGCAATGTTTTGCAGGAAGAGTCCCTTAGCCCCTGCGCGGAGCAGGAGGGCCGTCAGGGATTCTCCTGACTTTTTATTCGACCCTCGCGCTTCCTTTTCGCTCGGAAGGAGGGGTGGAATGTGCCACGCTACCCTCGGTGGGCGCGAGCGATGGCATTTCCGGTGAGCTGTTATTGGGTGAGTCCGAGTGGAGGCCCGTACCCCGTTCGCTGGGGGTCGGCTAGCGGTCCGGAGACGCGCTCCAAGAGTACCGGAGGGTTTCTCTAGTGGGTGCCGAGGCCATTCGCTGGTCCTTGGTGGCTCGGTGCCTCCCTACGGTGGGATCCCATTCGAAGACCTCCCTACCGGTCTCGGACGCAACACAGGGCATCCCAAGCGTTTCGCTTGCTTGGGCCTCGGCCTCGCATAGGCTCGCCCGTAGTCGCCCCTGACTCTATTGCCCTGGGGCGGCTGTCGAAACCCCTAAGGGCCCAGTCTTCGAACCCCTGGACCGTAGCGGGCTCGGTGCCCAGTTCCTTTGCCTGAAAGGAATCAGGTGGGAGGCTATCTCTCTCCCTACGGCTAACAATGGCAGGCGCGTCTTTTGAGGCGGCTTTTTCGGGGAGGTGAAACGGCGCCTGCTGCGGTTGGACGCGACGTGGCGTCAGCCGACGGGACATAACTGCACGTGCAATTAATGAGGAGGGAGTGGGCGCGTGGGCGGTAAGACCGGATCTGGGTAACCGCAGCGGATTTTTTTTGGGAAAACTTCCCCGATTTCGTCGCCCGGCGGTTTCATCTCGTCCCTGTATAAATACGCAAAGAGCCTCGCCCTCCCCCTCCTTACCTTTTCCACGTTCGCTTTCGCTGCCTCCGTGCCGTCGTTGAGAGCATAGAGCGGGGAGGAGAAGGGCGAGAGAGAGAGACCAGACGAAAGAGAGAGAGAGATTACCGTCGTAGCAGCGTCCTCCACTGTGCAATGGCAGGTGGTCCCGTCCTCCTCCCGGCGGATCCCTGGGAGCGGTCTGACGTCACCGAGGGGAAGCTGCAGTCGCTCGTGGAGGCCAGTCTTCTTCGCCCGATCACCGACCCTGACGAGCCGGAGTGGATCGCTCCGGGGAACGAGTCGGAGCCGAGGCCGCGCGACAGCTACGTGGTGAGCTTCATCGTCTTCCACGAGCGAGGCCTCGGGTCGCCGGTGGATAACTTCATGCGGGCGCTCCCGCACTACTATGGCGTGGAGCTCCACAATTTCAGCCCCAACTCCATCGCGCAGGCGGCCATCTTCGTCGCCGTCTGTGAGGGGTACTTGGGGATCGCTCCCCACTGGGAGTTGTGGCTCCACTTGTTCCGGGCGACGTTCACCACCAAGCCGGGGGGAACGAGGGGGGCCCGGAAGGTGCAGAGGGCCGGCGGCTGCACCCTTCATGTGCGCCAAGACCGGCAGTCCCTCTACATCTCGGCCCAGCTGTCATCGTCCAACCGTCGTTGGTACGACGGCTGGTTCTACCTCCGCAACGACGACGGAGGACTTCCTCCTTATACCGGGCGGGTTGTAGAGAGTCAACCAGAGAAATGGGGATACGGCGTTATCAAGGCTGATCAGCCTAGGTTGGAGCCGCTCTTGCGGGCCTTGGGGAAGCTGCGTGACCGCGGCCTTTCGGCGGCCGTGGTCGTGGCGGCCTTTCACCGCCGGAGGGTGTTGCCGCTAATGGCCCGGCGGTGGCGGCTGTTCGAGATGACGCCGAGCGACCCGATCGCTGGTATCAAGATGTCCGCCTTCGCCCTTACCGACGACGAGACCCTGCATCGGGTGAGAGAGGCGGTAGACGGGAAGCCGAAGCTCGATGACTTGATGCCGTTCCCGATGCGCCCGTCGCGGGGGCACATTTCACTGGTAAGTTGGATGTCGCCGAGGCTTTCGCGGCCTTCTTGTTTTCCGCCTTTTTTGTCTGTCGTCTTACTTCGTCATTCCCGCAGGGGATAAGAGACGTGCGAGGCTCCCCACCGCCTGTTCCCGAGGACGCCCGGCGGCGATCTGTGAACAGGGCGCGCGCCGAGGAGGAGAAGAAGAAGAAAGGTGCCAAGGAGGCGAAGCGCACGAAGAAGCTCCTCGCGCGCGAAAAGCTGGACGCTCATCGCCGGCGTCAGAAGCTCGACGGTCTCCCGTTGGAGCCGTCTCCCTCGTCGTCGGTGTCGGATTCTTCGGGCGACGGCGGCGGGCACGAGGTGGGGATGGCCTGCCTAGAACACCTCCCCGACATTAGGGAGATGGTGCCTGGGGCGCCGGCAAGGAGCCTGACGCTCCTAGGAGGAGGTGTCCCGGGGCCGGTGGCGGCTCGTCCCGGGGCCAAGGCCGATGCGCCCGAGGCGCGGGTGTCCGAGGAGCGTGCCGTCGGCCCGATGGGTTCGACGGTGGAGGTGGAGCGAGCGACGGTGGGGGCTACCCCATTGTCTCCGCGAAGGGTCGAGGAGGTGCCGGGGTCCGACGGAGGCCAGCTGGCACCGATGGACATCGAGGCCGCACTGCTGCCCCCACCACCGCCGTTGCAGAGGAGGCTGGCGGTGTCGAAGCGGCTGCATCCACGTTCGCGGTAAGCGTCTTTTCCGGTGGAGTCCGTATTACTTCTTGTTTGCCCCTTGGTCGCATGCTGACCTTGGGAGTGTCCTTGCTTCCAGCCAGACGCATCTGGTGGAAGATCCCGCCTTGGCGCCCCGTAAGGCGCTCAAGGTGAACGTTAGCTCCTCCGCCCATCAGGCAGCGGAGGCGCAGGCTGGCGCGCAGCGCAGCGTGGCATCGGGTGGGGCCGTTTCGGAGAAGGCGGCTACCCAGGAAAAGGGTGCCGAGGCGGCCGTGGAGTGAGTGGAGGAGGAGCCCACACCCTGCGATGTCGTGGGTCTTGGGGCGAATGAGGCTGGGGCGTCCACCATTGCCGAGGCCATTGAGGGTGACGCCGGAGCCCCCAAGGCCTCCGAAGTCAGGGCAGTGGACACCGGGGCCGACGAGGTAGAGACGGCGGAGGCCAGAGCCCCCGGGTCCATCGAGGCCGAGGCGATGGAGATGGAGCAAGTTTTGGCGCCGCCCCTGGTTCAGGCAATCTCGTCTGATGATTCCTCCCATGGGAAGGAGGCGGCGGACGTCGAGGCGGCTAGTACCGTGGAGCAGCCAGTCCCAGATCCCGCCGAGGGGAGTTCGGCTCTTGTCCGGCTACGGCCCAAGCCCCGTGGGTGGAACTTCCCGCGTGTTTTCTGGCGGAACCGGGCTGACCCCGAGGGGGAGCCCGTGTTCGCCCTTGAAGATACCGCAGAGGGGGGGCATTGGGACACCCTTGAGCAGTACCGCCAACTGGCAGTGCGGTCGCTGCAGACAGCGATGACTATTATGGGGCGGGACTTGCCCGGTGTCACACGGGTAAGTACTTTCCTCTCCCGTGCCGCGTTGTTTTCTCTCCGAGCCCCCTCGCAATGTTTGACGTGCGTTTTTTGTTTTGCCTCCTTAGGAGCTCGAGACCCGATCCCTTGGGAAATCGGTGTTCCTGCGAAATGAGAGGGATATCTAGGACCAGCTCCGGCGGCAGAAGGGCCTGCTTGCCGATGCCTAGGGGCTTTTTTCGGCACGGAGTGCGGAAGTGGAGGACCTCCGCCTTCGTTGTGCTGACATTCAGGCCGAGTTGGCCACGGCTAAGGAGCAGTCCGCCCCTCTGGTGGAGAAGATCAAGGAACTGGAGGAGGAGCGAGACTCCTTCAGGTCTCGGGCCCAAGAAGCGACGGCCTCTGCCAAGGTCACAGCTGGGCAGCTAGGTGCGGAGCAGAGCGAGCATCAGGCGACGAAAGTCGCCTTGGCAGAGGCTACCAAGGCGGCCGAGGCCTCTCGGGTCGAGGCCTTAGACTGGAAGAGCAAGGCCGAGGGTAAGTTCCGCTTGAACCGTGCTCCTTGTTCTTTTTGTCCCGGTTCGCGTTAGACTCCTGACCCCTTATCGCGACGTAGATCTGGAGAAAGAAGCCTCCCAGGCGGCTGAGGCCTCCGTCGCAGCGCAAGCGGCGCTGGATGTTGAGGTCCGGGAGCACGAGGCACTGCGCAGCGCTGTCCGTACCGCCTGCGAGGCCCTGGACGTCGAGGGAGTCCAATCAGCCAGCTCCCTTGGGAGCCGCCTGGTTGCGTTGAGCAGCCGCGTCCACGAGAGGCTCCGGGAGGCGTTGCACACGGGCGTCAAGCATGCCCTGGCCGTCGTCTCCTCGCACTACGCCATCAACCTCGAGGCTGTCAGTGACGGCTACGTGTTGCCAGAAGATGATGAGGAGGCTGATGCAGAGGTCGTGAGGCTGTTGGAGGCGGCCGAGGCACCTGGCACAGCATTGGCCGGTCTATTTGAAGAAGAGGTGGTCCCTCCCGCGCCGGCCGCCGACCCTTGAGCTTTGACCTGGGCCAAAAGGGGCCGTGTAACCGGATTGAGTTAGTTGCCATACCGTGACGTTTTTGTGGCCGTCGAGGCCTTTAAAGTATTTGCGTATGTGGGTCTTTTAACCGTTTCTTGTTTTACTTCGAGCCTGTGCCCTCTGTCTCGATCTTGGGAACCCGTAAAGAAATTCCTCGGAACCTTAAGCCGTCCTTTGGCGAAGGGTGGTGAGGGAGCTGCCGTAGCCCAGAGGCGTAGGCCGTTCTCACGACTTGACCGGCCATTTGGCCTCGAGACAAGCTTTTGGTCTTTGGGTTTCTTGTGAAGGTCCCGTCGGAGCACGAGAGAGTTTGGCATAGAAATTTTTTGAAAGACCATTAACAAACGGTGTTCGGGACTTAGGGGGTTCCCCCTTTTTAGCCCCCGAGGGAGGCTCGGCTTTGCAGAGGCAGAGCCGAGTCTCCCTTATAGCGCTATTGTGACGTCGAGCCCCTATTGATAGACAAGCTCTCTGCACAGAACTTCCTCGGAGCCTACGCTGTCCTTTGGGTGAAAAGGTGGTGAGGGAGCTGCCGTAGCCCGGAGGCGTAGGCCGTTCTCCCGGCTCGGCCGGCCTTTTCGCCTTTGAGACGATCGTACGGTCCTTAGGTTCTATACAATCGACTTGTCTATAGGGGGGTTCCTCGAAAGATTATAACAACTAAGAACGCTTCTTTATTGTATTTCGAGAAACAATGTAAACAACGTTTGGAATTTTAAGGGTAGAAACGACGTAGCTGTTCTATGTTCCAAGCGTTGGTGAAGATTTCGCCCTTCTTGTTGGCTAACTTGTAGGTCCCGGGCTTCAGCACTTGAGCGACGATGTACGGCCCTTCCCAGGGTGGGGTCAGCTTGTGGCGGCCCTTGTTGCTCTGCCTCAGTCTCAGCACCAGGTCGCCCACCTTCAGGTCTCGGCTTTGGACGCGCCGGGCTTGGTAGCGTCGTAGGGCTTGCTGGTACCTGGCTGAGTGTAGCAGCGCGACATCTTGGGCTTCCTCCAGTTGGTCGAGGGCGTCTTCGCGGGCAGTGCGATTGCTTTGCTCATTGTACGCCTGTAGCCTCGGGGAACCGTATTCTAAGTCAGTGGGGAGGATGGCCTCGGCTCCATAGACCAGGAAGAATGGTGTGAATCCCGTGGCTCGGCTCAGGGTATTTCTTAGGCTCCAGATGACTGACGGGAGTTTGGCAAGCCATTTCTTGCCAAACTTCTTCAACTGGTTGAATATCCTTGGCTTAAGGCCTTGTAGGATCATGCCGTTGGCACGCTCTACTTGGCCATTCGTCCTTGGGTGTCCTACGGCCGACCAGGCCACCCGGATGTGGTGGTCATCGCAGAACGTTAGGAACTTGCGACCGGTGAATTGTGTCCCATTGTTAGTGATGATGGTGTTAGGAACCCCGAACCTATGGATGATATCCGTAAAGAACAGCACCGCTTGCTCGGATTTGATCTGAGTGATCGGACGAGCCTCGATCCATTTGGAGAATTTGTCGATAGCTACTAGCAGATGGGTATAGCCCCCGGGTGCCTTCTGCAGAGGCCCAACCATGTCCAGCCCCCACACAGCGAATGGCCATGTGATGGGGATGGTTTGGAGGGCTTGGGCCAGGAGGTGCGTCTGTCGAGCGTAGTACTGGCATCCCTCACAGGAGCGTACTAGCTTTGTGGCGTCGGCCACCGCCGTTGGCCAATAGAAACCTTGGCGGAAGGCGTTACCCACGAGCGTCCGAGGCGCCGCGTGGTGCCCGCAGACTCCCGTGTGCAAGTCCCAAAGTAAGGATTGGCCAGCCTCGGTGGTGATGCATCGTTGGAGAATACCAGATGGGCTACGCCTATACAACTCGCCGTCGCAGAGGACGTAAGTCTTGGCGCGTCGCGCAAGCCGTCGGGCCTCGGCTCTGTCCGCAGGGAGCTCTCCTCGAATGAGGTGATCAAGGAAAGGGACTCGCCAGTCCGTTCCTTGGTCGGCCTTGGGAGGCTCTGCGTCAATCGCCATGGCCTCGGGCTCGGCTGGCGGGGTCTCGGTGGTAGAGGGGGCCTCGGGCCCTGTGGTGGGCTCGGCCGATGGGGCCTCTCCCGTCGCTGAGGCGTAGTCGATGGATGGCTTGTGGAGGTCTCTGGCGAAGACGTTCGGGGGAACCGGGGTCCGCGCTGACGCCATCTTTGCTAGTTCGTCTGCGGCCTCGTTGAACTTTCGCGCGACGTGGTTGAGTTCGAGGCCGTCGAACTTGTCCTCCAGGCGACGTACTATCGTGCAGTACGCCTTCATTTTGGGGTCATGGCAGCTTGACTCTTTCATCACCTGATCGACGACGAGCTGTGAATCACCCCGTACGTCGAGACGTCGCACTCCAAGTTCGATGGCGATTTGCAGGCCGTTGACGAGGGCCTCGTATTCGGCCACATTGTTGGAGGCGGCGAAGTGAAGCCAGATCATGTAGCGCATGTGTACTCCAAGGGGCGAGACCAGGAGCAGGCCCGCGCCAGCCCCAGTCTTCATTAGAGACCCGTCGAAGTACATGGTCCAGCATTCTGATTGGATTCGAACGGGTGGCAGCTGTGTGTCGGTCCACTCGGCTACAAAGTCGGCCAGGACCTGTGATTTGATTGCTTTCCGAGGCGCGAAAGACAAGGTTTCCCCCATGAGTTCGACAGCCCACTTGGCTATCCTACCCGAGGCCTCCCGGTTTTGGATTATCTCTCCCAGAGGAAAAGACGACACCACAGTCACCGGGTGGGACTCGAAGTAGTGACGCAGCTTGCGTCGAGCCAAGACTAAGGTGTAAACCAGCTTCTGGATGTGGGGGTAACGTGTCTTAGTCTCGGAGAGCACTTCGCTGATGAAGTAAACAGGTCGTTGGACAGGTAGAGCATGTCCCTTCTCCTGCCTCTCGACAACTACGGCCGCGCAGACCACTTGGGTCGTCGCGGTGACGTAGAGTAAGAGGTGTTCGCCCTTGGTGGGCGGAACCAGGACGGGGGGGTTGGTGAGCAGTGCTTTGAGCCTGGCGAGGGCTTCCTCGGCCTCGGTGGTCCAAGAAAAGCGCTCGGACTTTCTCAAGAGGCGGTACAGGGGCAGGCCTTTTTCGTCGAGGCGCGAGATGAAGCGGCTTAGGGCCGCAAGGCATCCCATGACCCTCTGCACCCCTTTGAGGTCTTGGATCGGGCCCATGTTGGTCACGGCCGAGACCTTCTCCGGGTTGGCCTCGATTCCACGTTCCGAGACTATGAATCCCAAGAGCATGCCTCGGGGAACCCCGAAGACACACTTCTCGGGGTTGAGCTTGATGCCCTTCTCTCTGAGACATGTGAAGGCAACCTCCAAGTCGTCGACGAGATCACCGGCCTTCCTGGACTTGACTACGATGTCATCCACATAGGCCTCGACGGTTTGCCCGATGTGTTCGCCAAAGACTTGGATTATGCACCGCTGGTAAGTAGCCCCTGTGTTTCTGAGGCCAAACGGCATGGTTACGTAGCAGTACATGCCGAATGGAGTGATGAAAGAAGTCACGAGCTGGTCGGACTCTTTCATCTTGATTTGGTGGTAACCGGAATACGCATCGAGGAAGGAGAGGGTTTCGCATCCTGCAGTGGAGTCGACGATTTGGTCAATTCGTGGCAGTGGGAATGGGACCTTCGGGCACGCTTTATTTAGACCAGTGTAGTCCATGCACATCCTCCACTTGCCGCTTTTCTTCCTGACTAATACGGGGTTAGCCAACCACTCTGGATGGAACACTTCCTTGATGAACCCGGCTGCTACGAGCTTCTGCACTTCTTCGCCGATGGCCCTGTGCTTCTCCTCATCGAACCGGTGCAGGCGCTGCCTTGCTGGCCTAGAGCCCACCTGGATATCTAAGGCGTGCTCGGCGACCTCCCTTGGTATGCCCGGCATGTCCGAGGGGCTCCATGCGAACATATCGACGTTCGCACGGAGAAAGTCGACGAGCACGGCCTCCTATTTGCTGTCGAGGGTGGCGCTGACCTTCAGTCCTCGGCCATCGGGGACGGTGGGATCAACGGGGACGAGCTTGATGTCCTCCGCGGGCTCGAAGGTCCCGACGCGCCGCTTGGCGTCGGGAACCTCGTTACCAAGCTGGTCGAGATCGGCAATGAGGGTCTCGGCCTCCGCGATGGCCTCGGCGTACTCGATGCACTCGACGTCGTAGTCGTATGCATGTTCATACGTGGACTCGACGGTGATGATGCCGTTGGGGCCTGGCATCTTGAGCTTGAGGTAGGTGTAGTTGGGGACCGCCATGAACTTGGCATAGCACGGGCGCCCCAAGATGGCGTGGTAAGCCCCCTTGAATCCAACCACCTCGAAGGTGAGGACCTCCTTGTGGTAGTTGGAGGGAGTGCCAAAGCAGACGGGTAAGTCGATACGCCCGAGGGGTCGTGTGCGCTTTCCTGGCACGACGCCATGGAAGGGCGCGGAACCGCCTCGAAGCCGTGATTGGTTGAGCTCCAGGAGCTCCAGAGTGTTGATGTAGAGGATATTGAGGCCGCTGCCTCCGTCCATGAGCACTTTGGTGAGCCGGGTGTTGCCGACGATCGGGTCAACGACAAGCGGGTACTGCCCGGGGTTTGGAACATAATCGGGGTGGTCATCTCGATCAAAGGTGATTGCCTCTCGAGACCAGTCGAGGTACTGGGGGGTGGCCACCTTGACCGAGAAGACCTCCCGGCGTTCCCTCTTTCGCTGGCGCGCCGTGAGGCATGCCGAGGGTCCGCCAAAGATCATGAAGGCGTTGTGTACCTCGGGGAACCCATCATCTTTATCGCCGTCCCTCTCGCCGGCGCCCCTTTTCCTGGCGTCATCGTCGTCGGGGAGCCCAAGCCTGGCGTAGTAACGCCGGAGCATGGTGCATTCCTTGAGAGCATGCTTCACCGGACCTTGATGGTAGGGACAGGGCTTCTTCAGCATGTCGTCAAATAGCCCGGGGCCCTGGGGGCCTCGGGGATTCCTGCGATCTGCCGTGGCGACATGGCCGGCCTCGAGGACCTCCTGCTTCCCTGGGTGACCCTTCTTCTTTCTCTTGGGGACGCGGGTGGGCGAGGCCTCGGGGGCCTTGTCCTTCTGCTTCCCCTTAGTGTCGTTGTTGGGGAAGATGGCCCCAACCGCCTCTTCGCCCGAGGCGAAGTTGGTGGCGATGTCAAGGAGTGCGGCCGCCGTGGTTGGTACGTTCCGGCCTAATTCTCAGACCAGGTCTCGGCAGGAGGTGCCAGAGAGGAACGCTTGGACGATTTCCGAGTCCCTGACACGGGGCAACTCGGTGCATTTCTTGGAGAAGCGCCGGATGAAATCTCGAAGAGATTCGTCCAGCTTCTGGCGGCAACCTTTGAGGTCCCAGGAGTTCCCGGGGCGCACGTAGGTGCCCTAGAAATTCCCGACGAAGACCCTCACCAAGTCGCGCCAGTCGTGGATCTGTGCGGGGGGAAGGTGTTCGAGCCAGGCTCGCGCTGAGTCTGACAAGAACAAAGGGAGGTTGCGGATGATGAGCAGGTCATCGTTCGCACCACCTAGCTGACAAGCCAGGCGATAATCGGCTAGCCATAGCTCGGGGTTCGTCTCGCCGCTATACTTTGTGAGGTTGGCAGGTTGCCTGAATCGGGCTGGGAAGTGCGCGTTGCGGATGGCTCTACTAAAGACCCAAGGGCCAGGTGGCTCGGGAGAAGGACTGCGGTCCTCTTCACTGTCGTAGCGACCGCCTCGGTGTGGGTGGTGGCCCCGGGCGGCTCCGTCGTCGTGGCACCGTCGCCTGCCGACTACTTCATGGTTGCCTCGTGCCTCGCGTTGGTCTCCAGGTCGATCGCGTACCGAGGGGGCCCTGTTGACTGTTGGCGCGCGAGCGGCCTCGGGACGGACCGAGGCATCCTGGCCATGGCGAGGTCGCGCCGTGGGTTGCTCCGAAGTGCCTCGGCGCCGGCGGGAGGCGGAACTTTCGGCCTGCTGCACCGCTGTGGTCTCGAGGAGGTCGCGGAGCTCTCCGTGGACCCGTCGCCCCTCGGTGGTGGAGGGCTCGGGCATTGCTCGGACCAGCATCGCAGCCGCTGCGACATTCTGGCTAGCGCGATTAAAGATTGGGGGTGGCTCATCCCCCTCGTTGTCGTTGATGCGGTGATAGACGTCGCGGGCCCTCCGTCGGGCTCCTCCGCCCTCACCGCGCTCTTGCTGCTCCTGCTCGAGAGTGTCCCGTAGCTGTTGTAGAAGGAGTCGGTCTTGTTCGACCTTGGCTTGAAGCTCGCGGAGCTGCTCCAGGTCTAGGCGTCGATGCTCCACGCGGATGGGATTTTCGTTCCGTGCTATCGGGGCTTCGAGACGCGGAGGTGTGGCATCGCCCGCCCCTGCTTGGGGCGGGGAATGGTTGCCTGTCCTCTCTTCCTCTTCGCCCGCCCTTGGCATCCCGAGCCCGACGTGGAAGCACTCACGAGATGGATCGTAAGTCCCCTCATCATCGGAGTCGGAATAGCCGAGACAGTAGTCGCTTGCGGCCAAGAATTGGCGTAAAGCCCCAGGGTTGTGGAGTTCGGAGAAATCCACCCCGGGCCATGCCTCGTCCTCGTCCGAGGAGTCGGAGTGGGTGCTTAGGTCGAGAGCGAAGCGCTGGCAGCGTTCCGAGGGGTGCTCGTGAGCGGCAGTGTAAGCGTAGGCATAAGAGGCGGCGGCGTTTCTTAACCCAAAGGGGTATGGGGACGGTGCCATCTCCAGATTCTGCCCCGCCGGGGTCGGCTCTTCAGGGAGTGGTGAAGCGGAGCTAGGAGACTGGGCATCGCCGCGAGCCTCCGGCGATTTTCCTTTGTCCATGCTCAGGTCAGACAGGTCCCCGGCCAGGGACCCCGTACCAACAGCTGGTCATAGGATATCGGCGGGGAGTGGCGTGCCGCCCCGGGTTCACGTAGCGTCAGGGTGGCCTTGCTCGCGTCGTGCCTGGCGGGCGCGGTGAGAGCGGCCGCCCAGGCGCCGCCTGCGCGTGGGCTGCCGGGGCGTGACTTCATCGTCGGACGGTGGGGCTCGGGGAGTGAGGAGCACCATGTCGTACTCATGCCCTAGAGACATGAACTCTAGGCTCCCGAACCAAACTACGGTGCTGAGACGCAATGGTCGTATGGGGTCTGCCATCCGGAACTTGTTAGGATGACGAAGCTGACACGTAGAGGCCCCTACCTGGCGCGCCAACTATCGGTGTTTTGGAACCAGGGGTCCCTCAACCAACGAGTGAATTTGTGCTGCGTGCCCCTAATCCCGGATGGTGATGCAAAGAGACACAAAGTTTATACTGGTTCAGGCAATCGAGGCCCTATGTCCAGTCTGAGAGATCGATCTTGTATTCCTTGCACCGGAGTGCTCGTAGTAGGGGGTTACAAGCTAGGTGAGAGAGGGGGCTAGCCCCATGTCTCGGCGGAGGTGGTGCCGGCTGCTTAAGGCATTGTTCTCAAGCAGCGTGGAAGCGTGTAGTTCTATTGGGGTGTTCGTCTTTCCGTTCGTTGCCCTCCCCCTTTGGGATGGTACCGGCTACCTCCTTTTATAGCCACAAGGAGGAAGCCAGAAGTACATGAGAAGTTTACTATTTGCTGATGTATTCTGCTCCCCAGAGCAGCGCGACGTCGTGGGAGTTCCCGTCGGTGTCTAGTCAGTATGGTCTGCAGGCCGACGACATGCTACGCTCCTGTACTTTCGTTGGCTTGGTGAAGTGCCGAGACCTGGGGGCTGCTATAGTCGGTTGTGCCGAGACCTGCTGCGCTGAGGCCGAGACCCGCTGCGCTGAGGCCTTTGCAGGCGGCAATGCGGGGTCTTGGCGGCCATCGTCGTAGTTGATCTAGGCGGAATAGTGCGGAACGTGCGTCTACAGGATATGGTACCCTGTATTGTCAGTAAGGAATGGTAAAAAGGCGATTTGACCATTGTCCCGTCGCTCCTGTCGCGGTGCACTGCCGATCGTGGCTTACGTAGTGGGTGCAGCTGGGCGCATTGATTGGATGTGACAGCCCGCTAGAGTGACTTTTGAGGCGGTGGCAACGAGGTTGCAGGACGAGCCCGGCCTCGAATGAGGCGGAGCATGGCCAGCTCGCCCGAGGCCCTACCGGGAGTCTCGGGCGAGGTGGAACTCGGTCAGTTCGCTGGTCCTGAGGTCACAGGAACCCAGTTCTGACTCCCCACGTCGTGTTCGTCCTTGGTGCAGGAGTTTAGGCAGCACTGTGGCTGGTAACCCCTGCACAGTCCCGTCGTGGATGGCAGGGCGCCGACGTGCTGGTCATCGTGCGATGACGTCGTAGGGAGCTGCGGCTCTGCAGATGCCGAGGCTGAGCCAGCGTGGGGGCTCGGTGGACATGGATCCTCAGGCTACTGAGCCCCTGAAGCAAACTGCCGAGGCCTCGGAGGGAATTATTGGTCCTGGGTACTGATTCCGAGGCCACAGTATCCCAGACATTGCTCCCCATGCTGCGTTGTTCTCGGAGCAGGAGTCGGCAGCATAGTGAGGCATGGGCACCAACCACGTGCATAGTGGTTGGCACAGTGGCGGGTAACCCCTGCCCAGTCCTGCCTCCTGTCCCGTCGGCCATTCTGCTGTACTGTGTCGAGCATGCGGCTGACGTCAGGGGCAGCAGTTGGCTGAGTTAATGCGACACGACGTTTTGTCAGAGGGATGGGTGAAGGAAGAGGTAGCAGAGTGCTGCCGAGCCCGCCTCGCACGAGACGGAGGGTCGGCGGCCCGGCCGAGGCCTGCGACCGGAGGGGGTCGGCCGAGGCCTTCGGTGGGGAATCGCCCAAGGTCAGCGGTGAGGGGGCCTCGGGCGAGTCGGAGAATCGGCCGAGGCCAGCGGTGAGGGGGCCTCGGGCGAGTCGGAGAATCGGCCGAGGCTAGCGGTGTTTAGCTGGTTTCGATTTTTACGAAGTCTACACAGTCATTTTTTGGTTCTTGCTTAGGGTACCCCTTGTCACGGTATCCGACACTGCTGCTCAATAGTCTCCCCCTAAGGCTGACTCTCCTCTAGAATGACATGCCGTCCTCCAATCATGACAGTCCCAGGTGGACTACCATGATGACTCTCAACCCTCTCGATAGTGGCCCTTTGAGCTGGTGATAGCTGACCAGCAATACGGACACCACTCCTAGCTCCACCTCTCTCTGCTCGCTCTAAAGTGGCTGCCACTGCTGCTGCTCTCTCTGTTTCCACATCAACAAACTTTTGCTTCTTTGTTGTGGTCTTTTTGGCCTTTCCCTTTTCCTGAGCAGTCAGGCGAGGTAGAGGCCTTGGATCCTCATCGCCAGGACCACCTCCTACATTCTTGCAACATGCCATTGCTATAGCTGAAGAGAATTACTACCACTGACAATGCCAACTGACACTCGCGAGGCTTGGCCTCGATCCCTACTCACGGGCTTGGCCCCAAGTTTACTGACAACTGTAAAGATAATCATAAGAGCACCGACTCACTGCACGATAGAATAGATAAGATATATAAATAATCACTATATTCATCTAAAGGTGCGAAACCCTAAGAAGCAAGCAATAGATACGAAATTGGAAGCGATGGCTTGCTACCTGATGAAATCCGACGATTCGGTGACCAACGAGCAAAGGTGAGAATCACGGGGCACCATCGGGATCAGCAATCTGATGCCTAGGGTTAGGGTTGATCGACGCGAAGTGGTGCGGCAGCCGAGGAGACGCGGTGGTAGTGCAATGCAGGCACGGCGAGGCAGTGGATGGTGGCTAGGGCAATCGTCGGCGTAGGCGAGCTAGGCACTGGCGTGGTGCGCGATGGTAGGGGCCACAGCAGCGTGGGCATGCGGCGCTGGTGCACCCAGCGAGGCTATGCGGGTGTGGACGCAGTGGCGCGATGGCTAAGGCACGGAGCGGATGCGACGGTGTAGGCACGACTAGGGCATGACGTCGTGAAGAGGATGCGTGTGCTGGTGTGGAAGGTGCAGGTGTGAGGCATGCCTAATGCGGTGGTGGCGCGGGGGTGGCTGTGCGGCAGCATTATGGTGAGCGATGGCACGGGCGCTGCTAGGTCAAGGTGGCGTACGAAGATAGATATATATGGTGCCCCCCGTGTAAGATAAGAAAGGGAAAGAAATCTGGATCCACACGATTTCCATTGACCGGACACACCGGTGGCAACGACCGGACGCTGCCACCCGGAGTCCAGTAGACAACAGAGAGGTCCAAAACCTCTCAAATCGTGACCAGACATGTCCGATTACCCTTGATCGGACGCAGCCAGAGTCCGATCGATCCTAAGTTCATCTTCTTCGTTTGACCAGACGTAGGGTCTCCATCACACCGGACGTAGGATGAGCACTGTTTCAGCGTTCATTCACTCCTATGTTGCATCTGTTCACCGCTTGTGAACTGACCAGACACTGGGAGCAGAGTTCGGTGTAGCATCCGGTCGCCATTTTTCAGCGAATCTTCAATGTTCCTTCGCGCTGCCTATTCTCAATCAAGTCCCAACTTCAATAAGACCCAAATAAGCATCAATTGGGACTGATGTGAGTGATCTCTCTCAAACCCTCAATTTTTTCAAAGTATTTTGCCTTAGGCTATAATTCTTTTTAAGAAAAATATGTAATAAAAGGGGTGAGGAGCAACATGTGGTCACACAATAGGGTTTTATGATCAATAGAAGCTTCAAATGCTCTCCCTACTTGTGGACAAACACAGTGGGTGCTCAAAAGATAACCGAAAAGAAATGATAAACAACACACATGCATATGCAGTGAAATACTTGAAAGTAATTCTAGTTGCGTGTCAAGTTTGATCCAAGGTTAAGCTTTTTCACATGCTTTTCGGTAGTTATCTTAACCATGTTAGACAAGCCCTAAGTGCATTACCAAAAATTAAACATGTTGTATATTATAATGCAATGCAAGGGACAACATAAGGTCATTTTTCAGTGAAGTTACTAAAATCAAGCACATTGAGCTCATTCCTCAACCGACAAAATGTAGCCTTATCTAGCGGTTTAGTGAAGATATCTGCCAATTAATCATCGGTCCTTACACATTCTAGTGAAATATCATTTTTAGCAACATGATCTCTAAGAAAGCGATGGCAGATGTCTATGTGCTTGGTGCGAGAGTGTTGAACCGGATTATTAGTAAGTTTTACCACGCTCTCATTATCACACAAAAGAGGTACCTTTTCTAGAACTACACCATAGTCTAGCAAAGTTTGTTTCATGTAAAGAATTTGTGCACAACAAGCAGCCGCGTCAATATATTCCGCTTTGGTGGTGGACAAAGCCACACTATTTTTCTTCTTGGAGGACCAAGACACTAGTGATCTACCAAGCAAAAGGCACCCTCTGGATGTGCTTTTTCTATCAATTTTGCAACCGACATAATTCAAATCAGAATAGCCAACTAGTTGGAATCTAGCTCCTTTGGGATACCAAAGACCAATACTTGGTGTGTGCTTAAGGTACATAAGGATTCTTTAAATGGCAACCATGTGAGCCTCCTTAGGACTAGCTTGAAATCTAGCACACATACACACACTAAACATGATGTTGGGCCTAGATGCGGTCAAGTATAGTAAACTACCAATCATAGAACAGTAGAGTGTTTGATCAACCAATTTACCTCCCTTATCTAGGCCGAGATATCCATTAGATGGCATTGGTGTCTTGATTGGCTTACATTCATCCATTTTTAACCTCTTGAGAAGATCATTGGTATATTTCTCTTGAGAGATGAAAATCCCCTCTCTCATTTGCTTGACTTGAAAACCAAGAAATAATGTAAGTTCTCCAATCATTGACATCTTGAACTCCTTCGACATCAATTCACCAAACTCTTTGCAATAATCTTCATTTGATGATCCAAATATGATATCATCAACATATACTTGACAAGTGAAGATTTCTCCATCAAGCTTCTTGGTGAATAGTGTGGTGTCGACCTTCCTAATGGTGAAGCCCTTCTCAATAAGGAAATCCCAAAGGTGCTCATACCAAGCTCTTGGGACTTGCTTAAGCACATATAGTGTCTTGGACAACCTATAGACATGATTAGGATATATAGGGTCTTCAAACCCAGGAGGTTAAACAACATAGACTAGAAACCATTTAAAATGCACTTTTTACATCCATTTGATATAATTTCATTTCATGATGTGATGCATATGGAAGGAGAATACGAATGCTTCAAGTGTTGCAGCCGGTGCAAAGGTCTCTCCAAAATCCAACCCTTCAACTTGAGAGAACCTCTTTGCAACTAGTCTTGCCTAGTTCCCCACCACAATGCCTTGATCATCTTACTTATTGCGGAACACCCACTTTGTTCTAATGACTCTTGCACCTTGTGGTCGCTCTTCAAGAGTCCTGAAGGGGACCGTGAATTAGGCAACTTAAAAATCTAACTCTAAACTATGGCCTCTTTTTTCTAATCTTAGCAAAACCTATGCAAAAGATAAACTATCTAAATGTGCAACTACGGTTTTGCTAGTGTGTTTCTCTCTCTACCGCAAAAGGAGTAATGCAATCAATGTAAATGCCGAAGCTAAAGAGCAAGGTAGAGATATGCAAACTCCCATCGATGACTCTGGTATTTTTACCGAGGTATCGAGAAGCGCACAAGCTTCCCGCTAGTCCTCGTTGGAGCCCCTCACAAGGAATCCCTCGCAAGGGCCAAGCTCCCGAGCGTGTAACTCTATGGATAGCCTCAGGCCTTCCCCACGCGCAAGTAGGTCTCTAACATGCCTTCCGGCAAGCCTCTCCTGGATGCTCCCTGCCGTCTTCACTATCAAGCTTCCGGCCAAAACGCTACGGGCCTTGTTCCATCCGGTACACGATGGCAGCCACACCACAAATGCGGTTGGTGTGATCTCACAAGACTACAAGCCCCTCCGATGTACAACAATGGTGCGCGCAAGCACCGAGTGGTAAGAGGTATGCAAACTGTAACACCCTAGGTGTTTGGCTTCTACTAATTGCATGTCATTTCATAAACATGTGCATTATCTATATCACCATGTCATTATCATTGAAACATACATATGCAACATTTGAAATTGTATGTGTTTCGTACTTGAGTGCTTATGAATAATAGTAGTGCAACTTGTGAATGCAACATGAAATTCTTATACCATGAAACATGGCAACATGGTAGTAATGTGACAAGTGTAGGATAACAACAAGGTCATGCAACATGTGAAACATTGTATTGAAACATATGTATGAATTGCTTGTTTTTATTTTCTGTATCACATGTGATCCTTAGAAATGGTATAACAATTTTGTAAATTGGTTGATCATGGTCTATTACACCTTAACTACACTTAGGTTACTTGTTGGGACATTGTTCATGTAGATCAAAATGACCAAAATGCCCTCAAGTGCAAGTTTGACTTGAATTGACCCTTAGAGTCTCACTGTTTGACTGTTTAAAAAGTGTAACTTAGAGTCTATGCATGCTTGAGCAACCTAAAGCAAAGTTGTAGTGAATTTATTAAAGAACAAAAGTTGTTTTATGGTCAACTCATGAAAAGGTCTTGAGCATGGTCAAACATGGCCCACAAGTCAGTATTTCATGCTGATTCCACACTTAGAAATTTTTCTAAGTCATAGTTATATTTTCAGTTGCATCAAGCTCACTTTGGCATCATGTAACTTCGGATCCACGATGAATTAGGTGTTGGTCCTTGAAGCGAAAGTGTAGATGGATGATAGGCCTACATTTTTCATGTATACTGTTTTTGCAATAGATCAAGGGTTTAGCCGTGTTGACACGTTGAAATGTCGCTGACAGTCACTGTCATCAAGTACTGAATCGTCGTTTTTAGAAAACGGACAGTGTCCGTCATGGCCGACCGGCGCAGGAGCATCTCGCCGCGTGGCGTCCATGCTCGGCCAAGGTCTCCACGTCGCGTGCTTGAGCTCCAGATGAAAGCCACGCCTCGGCACTCTCTCTACGTCTCGCCATTTCCCTCTCTCGCCTTCACCGCGCGCAGTGCCACGCCACAGCAGCCCTCCGCCATTGCCGGCCGAGCGTCGCCGTCATCGTGCGCGCACGCCACCGCGAAAATGCGTTGCCCCGTCCGCCTGTAGCCTCTCCGTGACCTCCTCCACCTCCACCTCTCAGCCGGGTCAATCGAGCCTCGGTAAGGGCGTATTCGCCGTTCTTCCCCACCGCAGCCATGGCGGAAGTTCGCCGGAGTTGGCGCTCCGCGCGGCCAGTTGTCCTCGCGCCCTTTCCACCCTTCCTCTGGCTCACGCTAGGTCATAGGAACACCACCGAAGCTCCTCGAGCCACCCGTTAGGGCTACGACGCCGTAGCGTCGCCGGAGCCGGACGTGCCGCAGCCGTGCGCCGCCGTGCTCGTCGCCACCCCCTCTAGCCGCTACAATTGTTGCAATAGATGGGTCCTCTAGATGCGCATGTGTGTGGGGAACACGACGGTGCCGTCGAGTTCGCCGGAAAAGCCACCGGCGGCGAGCTACGCCACCGGCCGTCGCTCCTCCCTTGTTTCCCTCGCTGACGCGCGGGCCCTCCCTGTTAGCGTCGCTGCTGAGGCGGGAGCCAGCCTGGGCCGCTGGCGCCGCGTCTTGGGCCGCGCCTGTGTGCTCGCGGGCCGCCGTTTCTTGGGCTGGCCCGAGTAGGGCTGAGAGTTGTTTTTCCGATTTTGTTTTATTTATTTATTTCACAGATTTATGTACATCTTGAAAAATATGTAGCTCCTAGTATATAGATCCAAATGCTAGGGTTCTAATTTTGTTAAGTTCCTGGTCATGTCTAGTATTTAACAAAAATATTATATGGGCACTTGTTTTAGAAATTTTTGATGATTTAAATAGGACTTTGAAATGTGTTTTTGGATACATGCAAACTTGTTTGAATTTTATCTTGAGTTTCTGTGGTCCAAAAATTATGAAATTTTGTGGGTCCTCTATTTTGGTGTAGTAGAGTCTCTGGTTAAAATTTCAGAGCTAGTGCATGTGTAGTTTTTTTTAAGTTATAGAATTTCCTTTTATTAATAGGTGGATCTTGTGTGAATTTTCATAATTTTTCTGTAGATCCAGTGAAGGAGAAATTTTATGGGTACTATTATTATGCTATAATGATGCTAGGAAAAATGTGAAATCTGTTGCTTGACACTTTTCATTAGGATTTCTTAATTATGCCATTTTAAGCTAGTATGCCTTATCATTTTTGTGTAGACTGTTATACTTACTCAATGGCTTTGAAATTTTTATGGTAGTCTATGTGAAGCATGAGATAGCTACTGTAATTTTTGTAGATTTTTCTGAACAGTTTTACTATATATTGCTTTAATCACCTAATTAACTAGATAAATTAGAAAAGGATATTAAATAATTTATTTAGAAGTTAGCACTATACTTTCTGATGTTTCTTAGGTATGAAAAACAAGTTGGTAAACTTGGTTTGGTCAAATTAGACTTTTGCACCATCATTAAATAATTAAGTTAGCAACCCTGTCATTGCGGGACAGATTCTAGGTCTACTGGAATTGGATTTGGTCAACTTCAGAATCATGCTTTGATGTTTACAAATAAATTGTAGAGAATTTCATAAGATTTCCAGAATGTCCTCTTGCACGTCAATTGGAGTTATAGAACTCTGGTTATGATAGAATTAAGTTGCTACTTGTTGCATATGAAGCTTTAACTGTTATTTTAAGTATGTCTTTACTATTCTAAGTTCATGGTACTGTTCCTAGGTGTTAGGCCCTTAACTGAAGATGAGCATCTTTATCTTAGGTTATGCAAGTTAGGTAAGTTAATCTTTTTCTTTCAGTTAAGTTAGAAATATGCTTAAAGTGATTTGAATAGGGCTAGTCTTACTCGGTAAACGAGTGTCCAGTAATGCGTTCGTAAACACTTACTACGATCCATTCATCATGAGCATCATGTCATACCTTATGCATCCATGGTATTTATCTTTTGCATCGGTATGCAATAGGTGTACCGGAAGGAGTGACCCTACTGGAATTCGAGGAACCGAACGAGCAGCAGCAGCCGACACCGGAGACTCAGGAGGAGCAGCCTTCAGGAGAAGTGCCAGACGAGGTCGCCATTGAGTGCCCTGACCACCGTCCTTGCAACTTTGTGAAAGGCAAGCCCCGGAGCATATTAAGCCTCCTATTTTCCGAACTGCAGTTACAGTATTATTATTACATATATTGTTGCATTAAGTTTAGGTGTTGGATGCAAACACTCGCTGCATTGGTTACCCATTCCTTGTCCAGATATTGTTACCCTGAATCCTATGTAGCTCAGGCTCGAGTAGTGCTTAGCCCTGCTTAAACGCGGTAGAAGTCGGGTGATTTCCTGTCACCTGCGAGATATAGGATGATACATGTGGCACGGTTGGCTATATTTGCTATCGTGGAAAAGAACCAGTCTTAATTTGAAAGGAAGACCGGACGGAGGCTTGCCGGTTTGCAGTGACATCCGTCTGTGTCGATTAAGGGCTGGATCTTGGAGCCTTTCCTGTTCATGTTGAACGCATGCCTCTCTCTTAGTTGGCCGGCCTGAAGACCGACCGCGAAGCCGAGTAGCTCACCTCAGGCCGGGAGTCGATAAGTATAAAGTGCGCCTCGGAAGGGAGCCGTAGGCGTGAGTCCAAGGGCAGGTGATTTAAAAGTCCTGATCGTCCTGGCAGAAGGGTAATCCCTGAGAGTGCTGGCGCTGATCGAACCCGCGAATTTGGTTCCTGAGATGTTCCAAAGGTGACCCATGGCTACCCTTGCAATGTATGCCAGGGTGAGAGTTAGGAATACCCCCTCAGCTGAGTTGTAATTCGATTCGAGTCGCCGTCTCTCCCGGTTAGTGAGAACTTGACGGGCTTATCTCCAATGTAGATACACTTAATAACATAATGGTTCGGAAATGATGATATGATGATGACAGCCTTATTATACCTGCTATGGTTAATATTGTTTGCTCCTAATAAGTGAGTGCTCTAGTACAGGTGCTAATCTAGTGGACAGGTAAATAATAATAAGCTTGATGCTAAGTTTAAATTGGTTACTGTAATCATAAGCTCTTTTATGCAACTAGTGTCAAGTTAGCCCACCTGAAAAAGCCTTGCATGATCCTTGGTGTCTTTTATTTCTGATTTTCATCTGGTAAGTCTAGCTGAGTACCTTCTCGTACTCAGGGTTTATTTCCCACCTGTTGCAGATGACCAGTTCTACTTTAGTTGCTGCAAGTACTGCCTTCTCCCAGCTGGGGATGAAGACTAGACCGTTGGGCGCGGTCTCTACTAGTTCTCGTACCTGATAATGCTTTTGTGGGACATGACTCAGACTTGGCAATGTATTTGAAAACCGTGATGTTTTGTACTAAACTATGTTGCTTCCGCACACTCAAACTTGATTTGTAATATTCTATTTCAACTCTGATGGATGTAATCCGAATGCTACTTGTGAAATGTTGTAACGGATGATGTGTTGTGTTGAATCACTACGATCTTGGTTTGTATGTCGAGAGTTGGTTGAAATCCTTCGTGATTTCCGGACTACCGGGATTATGGGAGCTTAAGTACAGGAATTTGATCGCTTCGGTGATTGTTTTTGTACTTACGTTCTTATGATTTGGTCGGTTCTGTTACAGGATTTCAATGCTAAGGCGTTTGTCAAGTTGGAGTCCCATTGGGATGACTTCGTAGAATACAAGACATCTTAAGAGAGTGAGGAACGTGTGATGAGGAATCAGTAGAATGCCCGATAGAAGCAATACCATCATCGCATGGGATCTGGTGGTTATAGGAGTGCTATTCTCAAGTGGGTGAACCTAGAAGTAGAGATTATTGCCAAGGGAATCATACCTGAAACAATAGAGAAGAACTGGCCTCAACGCGCGAAGAATTGGTTCTACGCTCATGGGGGAAGCCTAGACCCAGACACTGGCAAGCTAATTTTTGGCCAAAAAATTGAGAGAGCAACACAGAGACTAGCTCGTGCTAGGGAAGAAGCTGATAGTGGTGTTTTCAAGCTCAACAGAGAGAAGGATGAATTGACATATGCCCTAGAGAATCCCAAACACGGTGGTCGAACAAGAGGCTATGGGGCGGTTCCGTGGCTACAAGCATTCCCAGCAGACAAGGATATCTACAGAAGCCGCCAGAGAAAGAAGGATGCGGAGGCAGACCGAATCCATGTATTAGAGCAATTTGTTAATGAGTCACAACAAGCATTGCTTGAATCACATGAACAAGAACAATCTCTTGAGGCAAGAATGCAGGAGGAGATTAAGAGGCAAGTGCAGCTAGCAATGAGTCAAATGCAATCGCAATCAACGTCGAGAGTCACCATTAGCCCCATTGGTCAGATGAAAAGCAGTTGTGCTTCCATGGAGCTGCCAGTTATTCAAGATGACGCTGGGTTGTGCTTCCCTGTTGATGACATTACC
This sequence comes from Miscanthus floridulus, assembly GCF_019320115.1. Lineage (NCBI taxonomy): Eukaryota > Viridiplantae > Streptophyta > Magnoliopsida > Poales > Poaceae > Miscanthus > Miscanthus floridulus. The sequence continues at coordinate 4,861 of NW_027097164.1, read as the reverse complement.
GAGCCTCTAACAACATGTGATCTGCACTTTTCAGGTGGTAATAATGCATCAATCATGGTGGCTGTCGGGGTTGTATCTCTAATAGACCGAACAAAGACACCAAGAATCCATGGGTCAGTTATTCAATTTGGATATGCTAGCGTCTTGGTCGATAGAGTGCTCAAAGGTTACAGCAATGTTCCTCTTGACATTGAAGGCGGTGATGGGGAGAAGACATTTATTCAATGGCGCAAATGCTTCATCATCATTCCTGGGGCACCACCGCTTCCCCTACCTCACCCTAGGTACGAATGAAAGTGAATGAAATATTATTTTCCATTAATTTTCTATTGGCTTCAAAAATAATTGACTCACAACTTGTTTTTGTAGCAGGGTCTCCCCCAGCCTAGCCCAATCATTCATTCCCCATCTCATCACAGCGTCGCGGGGGGTGAGACGACTTCATCCCCACGGCGATCCCCAACTCCTACACCGGCCCCATCGCCTCCACAACGATCTCCAACTCCTACACCGGCCCCACCGCCTCCACAATGATCTCCAATGCCTCCATGCCGGTCTCCAACACTGGCCTCATCGCCTCCACGCTGGTCTCCAACACCGCCCCCACCCCCTCCACAACGACGCACTACAGAGACGTCTAAGGTCCCGGCGGCAAAGAAGACCCCGAAAAAAGAGTTATTTCTCAAGAAATACTTCCTGAAAAGACTGATGAGCAAATAGCAGCTGAAGAAGACAAAAAAGTGAAAGATTTTTTTATAGATATCGAAAAGCAGAGACAAGCAGAGCTTAAGGAGAAGCCGTACTTTTACATACCACGAGATCTGCTGAGGTAGAAGGTCGAAGCTCACAAGAAAAAGATGCTTGAACTTCGTAAGCCTCCGCCACTATCAGACTATGACCGCTCCCTCGTGAAGTCACATGATGCAGATAAGAAAAGGAAAAGAGCATCAGGGAAGGATGTCCCATAGCTCGGACAACAGAAGCAACCAATGCAAAATCTTGTTGTTGCTAATTAATATGGTTCCAACATAGAAGTCTATCGACCAGACAACTCTGGATAAGTGTCGGTTCAAGACCTTAATGCTTTTTTTTGAAGATACTGGTTTAACCTTGGATCAATTGACGGGCAAAGCTCCAATCTAGAACCTGGAAGTTGATACCTGGAAGACTTATAAATTTGGCAAAAGTCTGTACAACCCTGCGGCTCTGAATGAATTGGGTATGCAAATGTACTTGCTCAACAAGTGGTACATGCAGGCGTGTGGCAGGGGTGAGGAGTGGATCTTTGTCAGATTTAGAGACCATCATTACTTCTGTGGCGATGACATCTTACATATTAGTTTCGAAGAATTGCATCAACTATACCACATGGACGCTCTAGACAAATCAATCATTAGCTACTTTTGTTTGTAAGTGATTCTTACTTTTATTTAATAAACTCACTTCCATGCGTACGTGTATATAATTATCCTCACATGTAACTTATATTTATATACAGACTCCAGATGTCAGAGCTCCAAAGAATACAAGACACCAGTGTTGGCTTCATTGATCCTTATATCATATTCAAAACCGATATTATTGCCAAGGAGCAGTGGGTATCTGAAGCACAGAAGAATATCATGAGGTTCTTCATGAAGCAGTACGATAAGACAACAATACTTTCCCGTACAACTTTGAGTAAGTGTTAATAATAATGTAGTCTATGCATTTTATGTAATATCAATACAACTTATATGCATGTACGTGTGTGTATAAACCAATGTAGGTTTCACTGGATACTCATTATCATTGAGTTAAACTCAAGTCGGTTAGTAATCTTGGACTCATTGAGAAAAGAGCGGGCACTATACCAAGATATGATAGACATTATCCAGGGGTAATTTCGATCTCTCGCGCACAACTATTATTGAATAGACTTTGCCATAATTTATTAACGATCGTATATTATTGGTCGCACAGGGTTTGGAAAGAGTTTATTCGGCAACACCGCAAGGATTGCAAGGCACCACTTAATGTAGTTGAAATACCAGTAAGTTGTACTATATATACTTCCCCACATGTTTAATTACTATATCGTACTTCAATTTACGTGTGAGATGATGAGAATAATCTTCTTCTCGTACAGTGGTGTTTGCGGCAGCAACCAGGTAATAACTTGTGTGGATACTACATTTGTGAATTTATCACTGCGCACATAAGAAGAACTCCTGAAGATGTCCTCAGAGTACGTATATATCAATTTTTATTTATTTTTAAATGAATATATATATATATATATATGTATTAATACTTTTCCTTTTATTTCAAATACAAGACTGAATGGTTGAAACAAAGGGTCATGCAAAAAGACTATCTGAAAGCAGTTTTAGAGTCAATAGTAGGATTTCTTCTAGAAAAAGTGCTAAATCCCAACAGCGAGTTCTACTTTGATCCTAAGGAATAAATGATGTAAATTAAATGTTTATTGATATCGTTATTTTTTAGAACAAGATTATGAAAGTGTTGTATATATACATATATATCTATAATATATATAGTTTCATACTTTATTCGAATATAATAATGCTCGAGATGAGAATTAGATGTAATTATATGCGTGCGTGTATTTATATTAGCAGCGTAGAATATGTACATAAAACATATTATATATTAAACAAATATGTGTAACTGAACTAAAAACAAATTAAACAAAAAAAAAGAAAAAGAAAAGGAACCTTTAGTCCTGGTTGGGGTTACCAACCGGGACTAAAGGGTGCGGCCACGTTTGCTCGGCTGGAGGGCCTTTAGTCCCAGTTGGTAACACCAACTGAGACTAAAGGTCCCTCTTTAGTCCTGGTTCGATGACCCGGGACTGAAGGTTCCACCTTTAGTCCCGGGATCATTGTCCCGGCGCGGTAACCGGGACTAAAGGCCGTTACCGCCCGGGACAACAAGGTCATCCTGTAGTAGTGATGGTACAGTTTTGCTTGGGAAGTTGAACATCATACAAACTGTTGACCTGCTGACCAGTTTTCACGAATGTAGTCGTATCTCAACATTGGAAAGTCGAAATCAGTTGAGACCACTTGAGCTTGAAACTAGACTTGACAAGCTTTCCAACAAGTCCTCATGGGCCTTCATAGCTTTTGAGAACCTAAGCAATAGCAACGTGCACGACTTAGGCAGTATATAATTCACATGAATATTAAAATGAATTTCACAAAGTAGCGCGTTCACCTCTTGTTGTAGCTTCTTTGCTCGACTACGTGTAATTGGTCCATCAATGACTTGGGCTAGTGTCGATGTAGGTGATACATGAGTTGGTGTAGCTTGAACTGGAGGTTGTAACATGTTGCTCGATGACGTGGTCATATCAACAAAGCTTGACAAAACTCAACACATATAGAAGCAGCATATAAGTGGAAGGTTTTTCTAACCTAGATATATATGGCATTTGTAGAAATTTTAGCTTTGTCATACAGGAACTCATCATGATTGATTTTTCATTTTTCAAAATAAAATACTCCGAAACTTAGTTTCACTTTGGAACTAGATAAATAGCAGCTCAAACCATCTCATATCATATCCATCAACCACCTAGACTTAGATCAAACATTCGCTACCCACAAGTACCATGTTCAAAGTAAGTTCTTATATCAAATCAAGTCTATCCAATACTCGGTAGAATATCAGACTAAAAACTAGGCACTTGAAAGGAATTACAATAGAGCAACTTTTCATCATGTCCATCAAAAGTTTATTAAGGAGAAAGTCTTAAACTCCCAACTATGTTTATTTTATTTTATTGAACTAAACACATTAAAAAACTATCACACACACTCTTTTTTTATTTGATCTTATTGCCAAAAATGCTTAAAAATAAAATGAAGCGAAAAGATACTTACCTAGATAATTGGAGATGCTCCTCCCCAAGCTGGTTTATTCATGGGGTGTATCTCCCCCAAGCTGGCTTTTGATTTATTTTGTTTTTATAAGTTTTATGATTTTTTGATGTTATTGCCACCACAATGAACATTCATATGGGTTGTTACGCGCCACAAGGTTGCTCATATGGGGCTTTATGTTTTTTCTTGATGCAAAACTTAGAATGAAACTAAACTAAGTCTATTATGAAGAGTTATAACTTTTTATTTTATTTTTATGTATGCCATGATACAGGTTTTCTAAATGCAATGCAGAATTAAACATGCTAAAATTTAAAAGTCATGTATCTAATTTATATGAGATTGCAAAAATTATTTTTATCATTTCATTTTTGGATGAAAGACATGAATAAAAATGCTAAATAAATAAACATGGATAACTATCAAGTTACCTTTCGGCGAGAGTGTTGTGTTTTACATTCTTCGAATGGGACTCCTCCTTACGAAGTTTATTAATCGAGTATCTCAGTTCGCTTTTGAGGATGAGGATTTTTGTGGTGGTGCCTCCAGTAGTGGCGTTTCTAATGGTGGTGCCACCTTCTTCTTTCTTTTGTGGATCTTCACACTTTGTTTGGACCTTCTGCTCCTCTCATTGTTGTATTCCTACAAAAGATTAGTGGAGAACACATACCTGAAGGAATATATATACAAATAATTCAAAGTAAGGATAGTGTTGTCATAGAGCTAAAGGTCATCTTCTATGCTATAGAAAAAATTGGTTTTAAACATTTTAGTTAGCATAGAATGTTTATCCCATGTTCATGTTTTAAATAATGTGCCTTTATTGTTCACCACTACTTCAAATTTTCAACCAGGTTCAGGCAAAGATGTGTAAAATTATTTTGAAGAATACCTTAAACCTTGATTTGTTTTTTCAAATGATCTCCTAACTTCCCAACAAAATTTGAATATTTTCCTGAAGGAATCTTGTCTGA